>NC_088875.1:726849-907189 GCF_032884065.1 Artemia franciscana | reverse complement strand
TACTAAGAAAATAGTAAATTACTCGATGTCAAAAATTCGTCTTACACTATCTTCCTGAATCTTTGAATTTTCTAGGTATTTAATGTGCTAGGCCTAATCCGAAAGAGGTTCGAAATTTTAATTTTGTATTTCTATATAAAACTGTGTTTTAAATAGACACTATTTCCTTTTTTGACATATAAAATTCCGTTAACCGAAAAATAAGAATCAAACAATCAATAACCGAAAAATAACAATCCCGAACAATCGAAAAATGTAACCGAAAAATAACAATCAATAACAATTAAAGTATTGCAACTCATACCGCCTTTTGAATTATTGAAACCAAACAGGTCAAATAGTCCTTATTTAATTTGGTCCCAACCTAATTCCTACCGCAAACTTTGTGTTATCTTTCACAGATCTAATCAAAACTTTAGCTTCAAATTCAGATTGTATCAATTGGCTCTTTTAAAAGATCTTTCCTGAAACTTCATTTACTCGATAGTGTTCTTACATGATTCTCTCTTAAATCCACCAACAATTTTATCTTAAGGGCTTTATAGGCGTTCAGAGCGCTAAATTTAGTCTCTACGTTTAAAAATACTGCTGGTTCCTTGTCAAAAATTTGATTTTTTAGTTCCTTAGTTTTTAATTTTCGTCTTAGTTTTAAGCGGCTTTAACACTACAGACGTAATTTTCTATGCTAAGTTGTTAAACTACGTTAAGTATGCCCTTTCACGCTTCAACAAGTGCTCTCACACTAGGATAGCATAAACATCCCTAAAGCCACCGCAATCATCATCTAATATCAATCATAAGCAAGCCATTCAAATAGTGATTATGCGGAATGGCCATTGGGATTCAAGTTCTTGTCAAGCGTGACAGGCTCTCTAGAAAAAGTTTCTCAACTTGTTTTTAAAATTCATTATTCACTCATTCATGAATTTTATATTGTTTTCGTTGCGTACCGTAATAGGCTTAAAATAATCATATATATATATATATATATATATATATATATATATATATAATATATATATATATATATATATATATATATATATGACCAGCACTATAGACCAGCACTTGAATGAGGCCTCAACCCTACTCATCCATACAATCACATAGGTCAAACAGCATAGCCATACACAATCAACCATAAAGAATAATCCATGGACAGGCAATCATGTCGTCAATAAGTATAAGTCGTCATTTACCAAACAATAGAAATAATAAAGACAAACAATTCAGAGGCAACAACCCAACACAAGGGCTCATCAGGAGAATACACTTGCCTATAGGGTTTATATATATATATATATATATATATATATATATATATATATATATATATATATATATATATATATATATATTACTTCGTTATTCTCACAGTTACTTCGTTATGCAAGGATTTGTAGTGATTATATTGATTTTAAAAATAGATGTAAAATCTTAAGCCAAAAATTGATATCAAGAGGTTTTTCTGCAAATAAATTAACTTGGCAATTTAAAAAATTTAGTTTTCATTTATAACGAACTTTTAAATAAATATCAAAAGAATTATCTAGAAATACTTAAGGAAATTTTCAACTAATTTCGGAGGTTCGAGAAATGTTGTCGCAGCGCCATTTATTTTGAATTGTGTTTCTAATTGGGCGGATTTTCTTAAAAATTAGCCACATGGTGAAGATGTATTCTATAATTGTTTAGTTCATTCAGGTTTTTTGCAATGTGTTAATATTTGTGATTTGGTAAAATTTATAATATTTAGTTTACCTATTGTTGCTAAAGGGAGGGATATATTAACAGGATAAGCTTGTTTTGGCTTTACTTGGTTGTTTTACATTTGCTGTTTTTTTTTTCATAGGCATGTATTTTGGGGGTGATACCTGACGCGGGGATGCCATGGATATTCTGTGGTAGCCACAACACTGTGCTGGGTAGAGAATTTAGAGTGGTGAAACCCTATATAGGCCAGTGTATTCTCCTGATGAGCCCTTATGTTGGGTGTTGCCTCTGAATTATTTGTCTATATTATTTTTTCTATTGTTTGGTAAATGACGACTTATACTTATTGACGACATGACTGCCTGTCCATGGATTATTCTTTATGGTTGATTGTGTGTGGCTATGCTGTTTGACCTATGTGATTGTATGGATGAGTAGGGTTGAGGCCTCATTCAAGTGCTGGTCTATATTAATCACTAATTTAGGAAAAACAGTCTTCCTTTTCTCCTTCTGCCTCTCTTTTTTTGTGTTTGTGCTGTTGCATTGGTGATTTCTCTTTTCATGATATATATATATATATATATATATATATATATATATATAACGTATATATGTTGCCTTGAGTGTATGAAATCTACTTAATGTCGACATTCACCGGTGAATCCCTGAAATTCCTTTTTCTCTCCTTGTATTCAATTAGCTTTGTGAGTCAGCTTTTTCAGTCTTATGCGAGCTATGAAGGTTATAGTTAAAGTTAGGTTAGTTTAGGTTACGGTTAAATTTGGTTATAAATATCAGAAATGTGTTAAAAGCCTAATCTAAGGTATCCTAGCCTAAATTAACCAAACCTAACCTGTCATCGTCAAACCTTGCACTAAATTGAAAAAGTTGGCGGTGGCAACGCTCCTAGGAATCTTAGAAGAAAAAACAGAGTCTTCGGGAATTGAATAGAAAGAAAAGCTTTAAACATGGTGAAAACGGTGAAAACAAGGAGTGCTCGTCAGTGTATCGAACGTCACCCTTGGCGGGCTTAGTTCTCTTATTAATATTTTGTAATTGGAGATTCAGTTTTAAAAATTCCAACATTCAGTAATAAGTATTTTAATGAAGTAATTTTTCTCAGCATTCATCTTATTTTGTGAGTAATTTTAAAGGATTGTTTGCTAGGTTGTTATCTTTCTGATACGAAGAAAGCTGTACATAATGACAGATCTTTATCCTCTTTTCTGAATAAAATATATAAAAGGGAAATCTGAGAAAATCCGGAAAAAAAAAATATAGAAAATTGTATCTCTGAATAGAAGCGAATTAGCTCCATTAACTGCTATTTACCAATGAAAATATAAAGAAAACCTTGAACATATGGCTGATCATGGAATAAAGAATCTTTTATTGCGAGCAAATAAAGTTAAAAGTTTTAAGTGCTTATGGGAGAGTTGGTCCTTCGCTCAAGGCTCTTATGGTACCTACAACTATTACGGAGAAAAGTTTCACATTTGTTGTACAAAGCGTCGAAGATATGTTTATTTTAATGTTCAATGTGTAAAATATTCGACATCAGTTGAAGGGGGGCGGGGGCTGGGGTATTTTTACTTTCGGAATAAAAATTGTGGGATGCTAACTGATTATATTACGTGGATGGGTCAATATATATATATATATATATATATATATATATATATATATAAAACAAATTATTTAAGGGCGATTTTTTATCCTATTGACTTTTCTAAAAATTTCTTTGCTTAAATATATACATAAAAAAAAATTATTTCTACTAGAAAAGGAATGTTTAGGATTGGATTGAAAGATTGAGTCCTTGACACTTTGGAAACGAAAAAATGACAGTGCTTTGGTACCTTTTTATGCCTGCTTTTGCATATTTTATGGTTCTGGTCAAAGAGTATCGGTAGCTCACAAGAGTCGAAATTGGCGCTAGTGTTGACAAAAAAAATTCTCAGCACCATCTAGCGTTTGCCGACACTTGGCTTTTTTCCAGTTTAATATTAAGATTAATGTAATTTCTGTAGCTGGTAAAATTAATGCAGTAATAAGTGTCTGACACATTTCTTGACAGAAAAACGATTAGAAAGCCTGAAAAAACGATCTGTGTCGCCAAACGCTAGAATGAATGAATAACTGTATTTAAAGCCATTTCTCAGGTCGTATACATACATATACAACAACAAACAAACTAAATTATGTAACAATCGACTTTCGAATAATAAGACCCTTCAGGACAAAATTTCCCACTGTTACTTTATTTTTTTTCGACGTCGACTTCAAAGTTCCAAGAAGGGGCTCACGACCACCCACACCAAGAAAGCTCCCTCTTAGCTCATTTAGCCCCTGACACCTGAAAAGAAAATGGTCCAGCCCATCAAGATCACCGCAAATTCGGCAAGTATACCGCATTTCTGGGTGACGCCTATTTTTCCAAACACTATAAAGAGGGAGACAGTTTGCTCGCACCTGCATCCAAGATCTCAGGGATTCTTTTGGAATCCCTAATTTAAAATATAACTCTTCACCATAATTTTCTTTCACCTTATAGTAAGAACTTAAGCTTTCCGACTGGCTAAGGTCGTTCCACCATTTCTGAATTTCTTGGTCTTCCAGCCTTGTTTGGATCTCTGACAGAAAGACTTTTTGATCTGATATTGGGTCATCTCCTCCACTCCATGCATACCATAGACCTGTGCTGTCCAGTAGTTTTTTGACATGGAAGGGCCATGAAGATTTTTGTCCCAGGGTAAGTAATTCATCATACGCTGCTCTGATGAGTCTTGAGGACGGACATTGCAGTATTTTCAGCCAAAACTTAATTAATTGGATCTGTCTATGTTTTCGCATGGAGAAAAGTCCCAAATCTCCCTTGATGAAAAGGGTGTGAGTTGTGGCGTGCAAACCTAGCATTCGTTTATAATATTGTAGCTGTAGAGTTTCTAATGAATTTGCCACTTCTAGGCCCCATACTTCCCCTCCATAGTGGAAGATTGGCCTTATTTTTGAGTTGAACACGTTTTTGTGCATCTTTAAGTCACCTATTCCCGTCAAATTACTGTTCCTGAACAGCGTTGCCATTGCTGCTTTTCCTCGATTTGCCATCTTGGAAATATGATTGCTCCATCTTCCGTTCGATGTTAGATGGAATCCTAAATATATTGCCTGAGACACAACCTTCACAGCTTCACCATTCAAATTAAAACTTTCTTCATCTTTATTTCCTGTTGATTGTCTACGGCAAAAAATCATCACCTTTGTCTTTTTTGTGTTAATTTCCAGTTTCGTTTCCTCTAAATATTCAGCTGTTAAATCTAACAGAGTTTGTAGCTCCGAATTTGATCTGGCGACCAAGGCAATATCATCGGCAAATAATAGTAATGATAATACTTTATTTCCAAGGTGTACAACTGGCGCCCACCTTTTTTCAAGGTATTCAGCAAGATCATTTATAAAAATAGCAAAAAGTTTCGGTGATAGGGTACTACCCTGTTTGCACCTTTTACATTAAAAAAAAACTCTAGATATACCGCTTCCTGCTATCTTTACCACATTTCTGGTCAAACAATACATCGAGAGAAGGACCCTTAAAAAGGGTGGCGGAATTCCCGTTCCTAAAAGCGTTCTAAACAAAATTATACGGTCAACATTGTCGAATGCTCTACTTAAGAAAAGCCACGTACAACTTTCCGTTTCCCTTGCAATACTTACTAATCAATGCATTTAGAACAAACATTCGATCAGATGGTGAGTATCCTTTAAGAAAACCGGCTTGCTCTTCTCTCAGAATTTGCCTCTCATCCAGCCATAATTCCAGCCTTTTGTTTAAGATTGTGTCCAAAATTTTCCAAGACAGTTTCCTAAGCTGATTGGTCGGTAATTCTCGCACAAACTTGCATCACCTTTCTTAAATAGGGGGATAACTACAGATATCTTCCAAGGGTCGGGCCACTTTTTTTCTTTCATAACGAAGTTATACAACCCCAGAAGCAGAGGTAATAAAACTACTTGTAGTACATTCAAAGCCTTTGCTGGAATTCCATCTGGTCCTGGCGCAGACCCGCCTCTAGTTTGTATTATGGCATCTTCTACTTCTTCCCGCTGGATCTGGCGACAAAGGTGATAATCTTCTTCCAGTAGGGGGTATTCAGTGTGGTCACAAGAGGGGGTTCCCACTTCTTCTGCCAGTTTTTCGAAATCGAGTGGGGGCTGTTGTGTGCCAGATGCTGTACCTCCTTCTAGTTTCTCAAAGAAGGGGGGCCACTCGTCTTCCTGCGGAATAAATTTGGGAGCAGTCATTTTTTTTTTTATGAAACTCTTTTCCAGAATTCCCGGAAATCATTTGTCTTATAGAAATGCGTAAGTTCATTTTGTTCCCGTCATCGAAACTCTACTTTCTTCATTTTGATCATTAGTTTATATTCTTTTCTTTTACTTCTATAATGTCGGAGTAATTCCAGTTTCTCAGTTTCCTTTTTGGATTTTTTAACATATTCTAGCATGTGATTTACTTCTTCTTTTTTCCGTTCACATTCATTGTCGAAAAATGTGCTTTTTTGTTTCCCCTTTTTTTTGCATCTTTTCAAGTAAAGGACTCCGTATCAGCTCGGCAGATTTTGAAGAAACTTCATTTACATTTCCCGTATTTTCCTCAATCTCACATGCTAGGGCATTAAACTGTTATACCATCGGCTCCGAGCAAAGATGACGTTCATGCTTTTTGCCGACACTAGCGCCAGTTCTAGTGCTAAAACTTGCCGGATGGGTTATCAGACAGTGCTTGGGAAAGGGGTAAACTATAGCATTTAAAATGTGGCCTTCATGTTTTACAAGGTTATCGTGTTAGTCTTGTTAGCTTCTTACCTAGTTTGCAAGATTAACCTTAACACATTTTACCATTCCGATGCTAAAGCTTGCTTAGTTGGGTTTCCAGACAGTGCTTGGGAAAGGGATAAACTAGAGCATACAAAATGTGGCCATGTTTTTCGGGAGCATATTTTTATGGAATTACAATCCACCTATGGTTAAAAGTCATGTAATAAATTTTGATTTTATTTTTGTTTCGTTAAGGTTGCCTTAGATACTGCCATATCCATGGGTGATCAAGGTGTTATTGTTGATGTATTAAATGTTGCTATCACCAAGCCGTAAGTCCATCTTTTTTTCTTTGTTTTGATATTTCTTTCGCCTCAGTTATTAGCTTTTTTCCTGGTAGTTTTGAATTTATTGTGTTCTTTTTTCTCTTGCCCTTTCTTAGTTTCTTTTCCGTTATTTTGACTTTCTTTTTTCTATTGCTAATGCTATACTATGGCAGATGAGGTGGCCAATGGAAGTTTTGATTTTATTTTCAAATTTGCTTTGTCGGTCTTAATCACCTTGCCCTTAGCAGTTATTGATTCTCTTCATTTTGCTCCAAGAAAACACAAAATTAAGCTGTTCCATAAAAGAAACTTTAATGTATAGTGCATAATTTTTTTTATTTTTTTATTTTTTTTTACAAAGTTATGAACTTTATTTATATACCACCTACACTTAAAAAGTACAATAAAACTAAAAATTTTTACCGTATCAATTAATCCTAAAGATTGAGCGGTTAATAACTAAACAGAAATAATTTTGGAATATTCTACAACCAATTATCAATATATAAAATATTTCCGGCCGTTTCTTCAGGGTGCCCTTAGGGCATTCCTTCACAGTGGAACCAAAATGCGAAAAATCCAACAAAATTGCAATTCCATAGCTCCAAAATCTCTCCATCTATTACAAACTCCTTCCTCCCTCTAAAAAATAAAACTCCCTAATACTCAAATGAAAAAACCTTGTCTTATCATCGTTCCCTGCGAAAAAAAAAAACAATTATAGAAGGTTTTCCGTTTCCAATTTTAAACATTAATTCAATCACTTTCACACAGTCTTATCTACTACTCAATTTTGTTTTTCTAATCACACGTTTTTCTAATCACACGTTTTTTATTATCTTATTATAATTTAATATTTTAAAATTTTTCATTTATCTTATATATTTTTAATTCAAAATTTTTATTTAGATTTCGTTTATCTTTACCCAACTGGCAACGCTCTTTTTTACTCAATAATTCTAGATTCGTGCTACACTCAAAAAACTCAAAACTCCATCATCAACTCTCTTTCTCACCCTCCTTTTCACACACAACATTTTCAAATATAAGTCAAAATCCACTCTTCACTTATTTTCAATAATTCAATCTAACTTTCAATTAAATTTTTTAAACAGACCACTTGTTTTTCTTTGGTGAATGACTTTTGGAGAAAAACTCCAGTGAACCCATGCTTAAATTAGGTCAGCATTACTTGGTGGTAGATATCCTCCTTTCTGTTTTTCTTACCAGATATCAGCTTAAAACTGTCTTTGATCTTCATTTACAAAATGTTTTTATTTAGGGGTCAATCATACCCTCCAAGATAAACCCAATTTTCAAATCTAAATTGTTTTTTACGGCAAATTCCTATGTACGAAAGTAAAATTCCATATATATATATATATATATATATATATATATATATATATATATATATATATATATATATACATATGGTATTTCTAAAGTGTTTCTTGTATGGGTATTCGGCAATGGTGATTCCAATGATGCAGTTTTCGTTTCGATAAGACGCCATTTTAGGGATTTTAGGCTATTTTTTGAAATTCCTATAAATTTGTTTTCAAAATAAGATTATACTATTAAGATTAATCGAAATAGTAGTCACCATTCCTGAATTAGTTACAAGTGGGAATTTTTTCCCACTGGAAAGGTTTTTTTAATCTATATTTAGAAGTTTTGGTTGTTATGGGTCGTGGTTCGTTCTTATGGGTTGTTATTGGTTCTTATGGGTTGTTATGGGTCGTGGTTCGTCATGGTTGCAGCAGTCGCTTCAACTATGACAATGAAAAGAAATGAGCAGTTGAGTTGATCGAAGAGTAGTGAAGGATTGCAAAAACTTAAAACCGATAAACTTTGCATTCTTTTTAGTGGCTAATAAATCGATATGGGAATTAATATATATTTCAAGGTAAGCCATTGGCTTCCTTTTCTGTCATTAAATAATAATAAAAAAGTTTTAACTGAAAGTAAGGTGCGACATTAAAACAAAAAACGAACAGAAACTATTCCTTATATGAAAGGGCTTTTAAAAAGTAGTTATGAGAAAGTCAAGCTTCAGCATAAAGATCGGGGCGTTGAGGAGGGGACAGTCCTTTTCATATACGGAATAATTTCTGTTCGTTTTAAGTTTTAATGTCGCTCCTTACTTTCAGTTAAAAAAAAACATTTTTTTTTTTAATTTCTGAACGTTTTTTAATTAATGCTGGTTTTAGTTTTGGCTCACCGTACATGAATAATTAAAGCGAAATTTGAATATTAGTTTTACTTTGTTTGGCTAAATGGATTTCTCAAAATTTTCGTCGGACAATTTTGAGAAAAAAGAGGTGGGGGAGGGGGCCTAGTTGCCCTCCAATTTTTTCGGTTACTTAAAAAGGCCACTAGAACTTTTAATTTTATTTGCGAACATTTTTATTAGTAATAAATATGCGTAACTTACGAATTAACTTACGTAATGAACTTCAATATTCGTATACTTTTATTATGTATATATGAGGGGGTTCGCCCTCTCGTCAATACCTCGCTCTTTACACTAAAGTTCGAATTTCGTTCCAATTCTTTTAAGAATGTCCCCTAAATTACAAAGGCCGTTTAATTAGAATAAAAAACTTTTTTGAAATTACTAAAATACTTCAACATAAAGAGCGAGGTATTGAGGAGGGTACGAACCCCTTCATATACGTAATAATTTCTGTTTGTTTTAAGTTTTAGTGTATCTCCCTACTTTCAGTTGAAAATAAACGATTTTTTTATTTCATTTCTCTTTTTTTAAATAATGCTGGAAAATCCAGAGCCTCCTTCGTGGAAATTCTCTTCAACCATGATAAATTCCTCCATGGAAAGATACTCTCACGTAACCCCCTCCCCCCGATCCCCCCACCAGAAAAAATCACCCCTGAAAACGTCGGTATACTTCTCAATAACCAATACTGTATGTAAACAATGGGCAAAGTTTATAACTTGCAGCCCATCCCCCTGAGACTGTGGGGGATTAAGTCGTCCTCAAAGACATAGTTATCAGATTTTTTGACTATGTAGAACAAAATGGCTGTCTCAAAATTTTGATCCGGTGACTTTGGGACAAAAAACGAGCGTGGGAGGGAGCCTAGTTGCCCTCCATTTTTTTGGTCACTTAAAATGGGCACTAGAACTTTCGATTTCTGTTAGAACGAGCCCTCTTGTGATATTCTAAGACCATTAGGTCGATATGATCCCCCTGGAAAAAGAAAAACAACAATTAAATACGCATCCGTGACCTTTCTTCTGGCAACAAAATACAAAATTCCACATTTTTGTAGATAGAAGCTTGAAACCTCTACTATAGGGTTCTCTGTTACGCTGAATCTGATGGTGTGATTTCATTAAGGTTCTATTACTTTTAGGGGGTGTTTCCTCCTTTTCTCGAAAATAAGGTGAATTCTCTCAGTCTCTTAACTTTTGATGGGTATGACTAAACTTGATGAAACTCATATATTTAAAATCAGCATAAAAATCTGATTCTTTATGATGTATCTATTGGTATCAAATTCCGTTTTTTTTTTTAAGTTTCGCTCCTTACTTACAGTTCGTTACCATTAACTATTTGATAGCTTAAAGAATGATATGATTGGCTGACAAAAATGCGTCACAGACATAAACCAATTAAATTTTAGCACGATTTTTTCCAAAGAATTATATTGGATGGATCTCTCTTTTTCTTTGCTTCTTAATCTGTCTTTACTCTTCTAAGTCGATCAAGAAATGAAACATTAAGAGGAGAATTTTGCAATCTGAATAAAAAACCAAGTAAAATTTATAAATATGGGACAGTGTTCCAGTTATTTATTTTATAGATTTGATCTCTATTGCAAATGTTTATGTTATAAAGTATATATGAAATCTTTCGGTGGGATCCGTGCTTCCTTTGGTATCTCACTAGACTGGTCGCCACGCTTAGACATCAAGGCTCGTTTTTTATGAATCTAGAGATTAATGCCTGACCCGTACCGTAGTAACTTCATGGTTGAAGCAATAGCTTTCAGAGAGGAATAAAGTGGAAAGGGTACCAGTTTAGTGCACACATATAATAGTACTTTGCTTTCCATATTTATTTCGTAGAATGTCTCTTTTTATTATCTTTGAAAGAAAGTTATTTTAATGGCCTTTCAAAAGCTACTCTTTATCATCCAATAAATCTGCTTGGAGCAAGTGGTAACGGCAACTTTATGTTTAAACATGAAACATATTCTCCAGTGTTCATTGACGGGAAACAATACTGAATTTGCTACTATTGATTCTATTGTTATTGTTACTTTTATAATATTGTTATTATTGATTGCCAAATATGTACTAGATTCTTTGAGTTTGATAGCTTTTATAGATTGTAAATTATCAAAGCAACAAGGTAAGTAGGTAATAGTACTATAGCATTTAACTTTTACAGTCCTTACCGATGGTGCTGATCTTCGTTTCATGGCCCTTCAGCCAGGAAGTGCAATGGGGGGTTGGAGGCCAGCCATACTATGCTTTTGCACACCCTTCCTGCTTACTTTCCCCAGATTTCTCCAGGTAGCTAGGTCAACTCTTTTGAGCCTAGTCAACTCTTTTGAGCCTAGTCAACTCTTTGACCTAGGTCAAACTCTGACCTATTTTTGAGCTAGGTCAACTCTGGCTGAGCTTACATATTCACGACACTGACCTCCATCCCAACCAAATAACCGGCAACACCAGGAATCGAACCCCGCCCTTCGGAAGAAGGATTCTAACTCTGGCGCAATAACTGCACGGCTAGGACGGCTCAAGGACAACAGCAACAGAAGCAAAAGGACAACAAAATAAAAATATTTTTGTCCTGGACTCATCTCAGGTCTATTCGTATCTGAAATCCGGAATTTTCTGTGATTTTTCTTTTGGTTTTTTCAAAGTTATGAATCATGGGGTAGTATGACACTTTTGTCAGTGTTGCCATGTTGAACCTGGAAGATAAATAATCAAAACTATATTTAATACCTTCTACCTTTTTAGCAAAACTATTGAATAAGCAAAAGTATTTAGTACCCAGGCAATTATACCTTCAAGGAAAAGCTTCTTATTCTTAAGCTACATGGTGCCATATGTTTTTCGATTATTTTTTTGCTAATTTTTCACCTACGTTTCCTTTTTTTTCGTTTGAATTCTATTATTTACCTGCTACCGAAAAACATAACAGGATATGGAGGTCTTTTTTCATTAAAAATTGAGCTCCCAATTTTTACTAATTTGTAAGATATGTAATGTTGCATAATCTTCCACTTTACAAATTCCAACAATCGGATTTCATTTTCACTGTTCCTGGTACTTCAAAGTGAAAGTCAGAAAAATTCCGTTAATTTTTTTAATTAGAATCAATTTGGTGGAAGTGAGCGACCGATTTTTAGGATTGACACATGACCAATAAGTCCCCTGGACTTGCAGGCGAACGGGGCAACCTATATTTATCATACTCTTTGGGTTTACGGCACGAATAAACAGTGGGGGTAGCTATGGTTACCCCCACCACTCTTGGTGGGAGAATAAAAGTAATGAGAATAAGTTTGCCATTATACAAGCTATATTTTGACCCCCTCTTCTCTATCTTTCTTTCTTTTCCTCCATATTATTTTTTTTCTCTACTTTTTTTTCTCCTTATCAACTAATGAATATGGAATATCGAATTGGATACTTAAATTAGCTATAACACATAAAACCATTTCAAACCTGTTCCGTGACAAAAACTTTCGTATATTGTAGCGCTAGGACAATATGGTGGAAAAATTCATTAACTTTTTTCTATAAAAAAGGGATATGAATGGCCCTTAAACTATTCAGTTTCAGCCCGTGGCATACATTAATTACATTTTTTGCAAATGAATTAAGGTGATATTGTGCCTTAAAAGTCAATATGACTTTTCAGCGTCGATTGACCGTCATAAAGACAAAGAGCCAGTTAGCAAATTCTAGCCATCATTGAGAGCTGTCGAGAATTTGTGGCTTGACTGTGAAATTTGACTGAAAAGACAGATCAATAGTCTTTTGTCGGCGAGCTTTTCAATCAAACCGGGTGACACCACAGGGAACTCCCAAAGCGGTCAAACTGCTCAAATAATAATTCTTTTCAGCTAATTTTTAGCGTTTTCCGAACAGATAGACTAGAAAATTCTCAGGGATAGGCCTTTCCTGAACTTTTAAAGCAATTTCTGCCCGGTTTAATCGGAAAAAGTAAATTTACACTTTCTGATATTGCAAGTTTCAATAAGAGTATGTTTATCTCCAGTACAAAACACGAGAATCTAATTGGTTTTTCTAAGATTTCATGGAAAGTAGGTGTCATTTAGTTTTCTGTCATTTATTTCGATCCATATTCCAAGCTCAACAAGTTATGACAGGTCCCCCAATTCTAAATTAGTTGGCAATACAAACTGGAAAAGTTTATAATATAAGATATAGGGTTACCCTATATGGTATCCTATCACTTTAAACGAGATTTTTTTACAAAATGAATCAATTGACACTTTTTTTTATGAGCTATTCATTATCCAAAGACAGTTTTCATATTAACTGCTCATTATCCAAAGCTCTGGGGATATTGAGGTGCATCTTTCTGGGTTCTAATTATGGGGCGGGGGCAGATATAGGCTAACTTCAATTACCTTAACTTAAAATAATTTTATATGACAAGATGAGTGTCTTTACCAGGCAAGTAGGCAAGAAATTTTTTTGGTAGGGTGAGGGGGGATGGCTTCGATTTTTTTCCAACGAGTTTTTCGGAATTTTGTGGTTAACTCTCCACTTAACCAATTCAAAAAATCGGATGTCAATGTCTTTGGTACTTAAAAAAAAACAAAAAAACAATGGCTTGTCCAAACACTTGTTTTTTCTGAATTTAAATGTGCATGTCACGCACTTATGAAAAATTGTAAGAAACATCTAAAGACTCCTACAATGGGTCTGTATCCTCTGGTCAAGTTTGCAGATATGTAGTATCTACGTCCAGATCAAGTCTAAACATGAAAAATATATTAATTTTTATTTTTTATTTTATTTGATGGCCGAATAGTTATCAAACCATTTATGGAAAATAAACAGTTCAAAAGGTTTCAGTTTTTTTTCAAGCAAGATATTTAGCCTACGATTAGAGATAACTGATGTCTAAAATTTGCTGCGGATTTTTCATTTTTTCCTTCTCCTTCAAATTCCATATTGGAACATAATACTTTTTGCTTTATTTGAGCCATTTTTATGCGCTGTATTATTTCAAAAATTTATCTCAAAATATTTGTCAACGATGAGAAGACAGTTATCTGAGTGTTTTTGACGGAAATGGGAAGATTAGCGTGAGACTTTCAATAGTTGCGATAACGCCGTACACTGCGTTTTATCTCTTTCTCATAATATTGATAATTTGAATTTTGTGGTTTGAGAAGTCAGATAGATGGTATTACTTGCCTTATCCGATATTTTCATTAGAGACAGATAATGGAGAAGGTTTAAGAAATAAAACTTTACGTTGTGTTTGTCACGGCGTTTATTCAAGAAGTCTTAAATAATGAGGCTGGATAAAACAACGCTAAAATGCGCGTGTGAATTTATAGTTCTATTTTTCTCCGTCCGAGGGATCTCTCTAAGAGATTAAGTACATTAGATGGCGCGTGCCAAGATGGCGGAACTTTGCCAAGACTCTGTCAAGCGTGATGGAACTCTGCCAAGCATTGCGGAACTGTGCCGCAAAGGTGGTGTTCTGAGATATACATCAGGTGGTGGAAAATTATTGCCCTCTTGACTTAGTTTGTTTATGTAATCAACATTCTCCCCACTTTTCGTGGTCTGGTTGAGCTAAGGTTGTGCATATGCTTTCATATCCGATGAACATACATGTTGTGCCATTAATTCTTTAATCCCCTCTATCCTCTCCTCACCACCAATTTTTATCAGAACTAGAATCATATGCTCAACGCAGTTTGCATATGATTCTGACATTTCCATATTGTTGATTTCCAACAATATGGAAATGCCATATTGTTGGCAGTTCCATACTGCCAACAAAGAAAACTGTTAAAATACTTGGGATACTTTTGCACGATGATTTAAGATGGAATTCGCACGTTGACTATCTGACTAAAAAAGGCGCCTCGCTTTTACATTCATTTTCCGACCTAAAAAGATTTGGTACACCAACTGAGGTTTTAAAGTCTGTATACTGCAGCTATGTTAGACCTTCTCTTGAGTATGTATGCCCTGCTTGGCGTCCGGGATTGACAAAAGATCAAACAGATAGACTTGAGACGATACAAAAAAGAGCTGTAAAAATTATACTTGGACAAAACTACTCAACTTATGAGGATGCACTGAAACAACTCAATTTGGACTCACTTGATAGTCGTAGACATGACTTAACATATAGATTTGGACTGAATTGTTTGAATTCCCCAACTCATTGTCGTCTACTACCCAACCTTGAGAGCCCCCTAATGAAGGACCAGTTACTAGACTCCGACAAATAAAAAAGAATTGTCCACAGTTACTGACTTGCTCAGCCTATAGTACTGAGAGATATCGCAAATCATTTGTTCCATATTTTACCCGTCATTTTAATAATATTGACGCGACTAATATTTAATGTTTGATTAATATAATGTTTGTTTAAATTTTCCTGTGAGTGTTTTTGAAGGTATAAATTATTTTTGTCATGAAATGCTAATGCTAGCTCCGGCTATTGTAGTGAATAAATATATTCTATTCTATAAGGACTTTCAGCCGCCATGATTAGTGGAGCTACTCGCTGCCAATTTTTCCAGCGGAAAGGTAGGCTTGTGGCACCTTTTTTTGGACCATAATCTTGAAAATATTTTAATTTGTTTAGTTGAAGTTGAAGGACAAAAGTGGATCTGTATCCTCCCTCGAAAGTGCCCCTACTGCCTTTTTTTTTCAGCTGAAAGGTAGACAGATGGTACCTTGTTTGAATCGGAGTCAGCAAAGGTTTTCAATCTGTATGATTCAAGACGGAAACGTAACTTATGATCTCTCCAAGCCCCCCCCCCCCCCCCTCCCCCAACAATTAGCATTCGAAGGAGTACAGCGTATAAAGCTGTGCTTGAGTTCATAGGACAACTTTTATTCCATATTTTTATCTTGCTTCAACATAATTGTATAAAAAATAATTAAGCAAGAATGGCTAAAATTAATTAAAAGATTTACCAAAGAGTAAACAAAGGAAACTAAATAATATACACTTTTATCTCGAAGTGCACCAAAAATTGGGTATTTTTTTTTAGTAAACACTAAAGTGCTGGGCAGTTGTGATATAAAATCAACTTCTTTGGGTAACAGGAAATAAATTTAAATTTTTGCTTTTTGGTGTATTTTGAGGGTGTTTGTCCTCCATTTTTAATTTTTTTTTTTTTTAAGAAAAGGAATTATTCCCTTAAAATGAAACATTTTTATGTTAAGTCCTGTTTTAGGATTCATGTAACATCACAAATACATCGGAACTTAGACCGTTTGGCAAAATCGTTTTTATCATACCATTTTAAATTCTCCTCAAATAGGTGTGGTTACGACTTATGGGAGATGAGAGAAAAATGGTTCTGTTTACCACAAAAGCCTTTTATTCAGATATTACATTAAGTAGACCTGGATGTGTATTTTGTCTAATACGGTAGAGTGTAGGGTAAATATCTTCAGACCCCCCCCCCTCTCTCTCTCTCCACTTTGCATAGACGCTTTTGGTCCTGTTAAGTACTAAAATCCTCAAGAAGTCTTAAAGGAATTTATTAGACTGACATTTAGCTATAGTTCTTTCCTTGATTGTGTAATTTTGCTTCCATTCCCGAAATAGAATATCCACTTTTTGCATGTTGGAAAATAACTATTAATTGTTTATGTAATATAATCTTTTTATTCTTTTTTTAGTTCCATATGGAGTTTGGACTTGTGCACCCTTGTCTTACCTTCTGTAAGTGCAATTATACAAAGCAAATATGAAACGTGAGTGTTCTCTATTTTTTTTTTCTTTTTTCACATTTTTTTACATTTTTACTTTTTTACATTTCTTTTACATTTTTTTACATTTCTTTTTTTCTTCGTTTGGAACAATTTTTAATCCAGTGAGCACTATGTACCATCGATATAGTGGCACCAGTTGAACCACTTGAAGTTCACTGAGTCCAACAAATAACCATCAAAATATCACCTAGCAAAGGTTGAGATAATACAGTTAAAATTGTTAAAGTTAACCATTTGGATTTTTAAAGTCCCTATTGGAAGATTTTAATTCGATTAAAATCGAATATTTGTGGGCGTCAAGCCATGGCTAATTGTAGAAAAATCCAAGAGAGATAGTATGATTGGGTGAGAGGCAAATCTGTCATTAACCCCCATATTAGCAAGGTTGTATAAAGATGATGTATTGCGAGGTTTTGATTAATAAATATTTTTGTGTGCAGAAAGAAAAAAAAATTAAAACGAAGAAAGACGAAGAGAATAAAAAGATAAGACAAAACGATTATTATTCGCCTGCAGTTAGCCCCGTCTAACGTATAACCATCAAAATATAACCATACAGAAGTTGAACAACTTTTCTTTTTTCGTTCTTATTTTTTTCATACGTTATTATAGCTAGTGTAGTTTCAGAAACTGGTTACAATTATTTTCAAAATTTTAATTTTATTAATAGTATTATAGATTGTGTTTCTTGAGACTATCCTGAACGCCTGAGGTTTGATTTGTAATTTACGAGTGTGTTTGGAGTTTCGAAAGACTTTGGAGAGATATATTTCGTGTGAGAAAGCATATCCTCTAAAAATCAGTAAGCTACCTAGGCAAGACACTGCTATCGGGTACATATGCAGGAATTTTTCCAAAAGGAATTAAAGATCAAATTCGAAGCCAAAAGCTGACGAATTATTCGAATAAAATAGAAAATCACTGGAAATTTTGGATTGCTACGGACTCACACGGATGGCATTTAATTTTACAAAATGTAGTGTGCGAACAACCAGAATTGACTGGTAGTTTACTGTGATAAGCAATATAGAGATTTATATTGAGCCTTTATTTGCGTCTGAATTTAACCCTCTGTTAGTAGTTTTTAGACTCAATTACCCTAGCCTATTTGTGTACGTCCCAAGCCTCATTACTTTAATGCAGTATAACAAATAAAACGGGTGCTTATAAAAATAGTTTTCGAAACTTTGCCTGTATATAGGTATTGACATGAGAAAGCTTGATTCTTACCTTCAATTCACACTTGTTTTGAAAACTTAAATAATTTCGGTTACTTAAATACTGCCTCTTTCAGTACTTAATCTCTTTCTTTCCACTTGCAATTGAAACGAAAATGTATTAAAAACGGGTAATCTTTTTTTAATAAGACAGTGAACTATAGTAAAAAACTTTTAAATATAAAAACCCGGGTCGCAGCGGTAGCTAGCAACCGGGTCCCGACCTAGGTAGCAAGCAGTCGCAACGGTAGATTATTTTGTTAGTTATGCAAAAAAAAGAAAGAAGAACGAAAGAAAATCATGGCTTTCAGACACAATTCAATGTGATAAAGCACCAAAGCACAAAAATGTTGTATGGGAAGGCTCCTCTGAGGAGCCCTGGTGGGAGGTAATCACTTGGAAATATTTCATTAAATTTGAGGTGTTTTGCTTTTAATTTTACGGTGGCTTACATTTATTAATGGCAATGTTGCATGGACGAGAACGCTTTTGTTTGTTTGACTTTTTCGTTATTCTGTTTTGTCCTAGGTGATTGGATAAGTGAGTTAGGTCAAGGCCTTGTTCAAGTGCCTATTTATGTCAATTGCTAAAGTAGGTAAACAGTATTTTTTCGAATAATTACTTTTAATACATAATAGTAATATAAATAAATAACAAATAAATGAAGTAAAATGAATAACAAAAATAGATAACCAAATAAAATAAATACAAAAAACATATTTATTATAATAAATAAATCATAAGTAAAATTATTATATATGAAAATAAATACAATAAACGAGTAAAAATACAAATAGCAAATAATAATAAATAAACACAAGCAAACCTTTATGTTTTGTCTTTGTCACTCATCAAGCAATACCTTCTATATCTCAATCTAGTTTGTAGAAATCGTTATTCTCTCTTTGATTTCTTTCCCATTCGTCAAAAAAAGAAATGCCAACTTGTTGTTTTTTTTCTCCGCAACGACATTTAACTTGGCTAATGACTTCATACAGTCGAACTATACTACTGTTGCCATTCCCTAGAGAATGAGAATTGTAACCGAAATAGGAAAGGAAATAATGAAAAGGGTATATAAGAATGTGGTTTTCCAAAGAGGATTTTTCGTGTCTGGAAAAATTTTAAATCTTAAATGCTTTTTTCTCCTAGTGTGGAAGACCTAGGAGGATGCTAAGCACTACTTTGATGGATCTTTTTATTTTGAAAATAATTGGTTGGAGGAGGGAGTAGCAAAGCAAAGTTGCTAATTAGAATCGGAGGAAAAAAAAGCATGTAAAAATTTTCACATCAAATGTTCAAATTACAAAATAAGATTGTAGTATTTAAAGCTACTTGTATGCCCAGCCCTTGTATTTTCAGTAAAGTCCCAATTCTGTTTTGGTAAAAATATAGATAGATTTAAGAAGGTGACACGCCTTCTCCAATATTCAATAATATTTGCTTTTTTTAAAGTTTGATTAGCTGTTCCCTGTTCTTATAGTTCAGGTACGAAAGACATTAAAAATGGAATCTGATTGTTTGATGTGGTAAGACGGAGACTTACACAACCATATTTATTTTTCCAAATCAGGAAAAAATATGAACAAAATTTTTAATAAAAAAAAGGTTTCTATGTGCAGTTGTACAGTTTTTGTTAATAGTGGTGCCAAATTCGAAAAAAAAAATTACCGAGAAATTCGGAAAAAAAAACAATCTAAAAATATGTGGTACCAATCATGTTAAGAACGATTAGCTTTCCTTTGAAAATTTTGGGAATTAACAGATTGTTAATGTCGATCTTTTATGGATCAAAGCGTTATCAATTGAACTAATTACTTTCTTTTATTTGTTTTCACGTTTCTGCGTGGCAATACTGATGAGGATGGGAATTTGCATTTAAAACTTTGTAGTTTTGTAACAAACAAAAGAAAAATCTTTGAAAATCACGGTTTTCCGATATGAATAGACTTTAAATTGGAAGAACGGATAAACGGGTACCTGTGTATTATCCCGAACACACTCAAGAAGTGCAGTTAGGTTAATCATAATGAAATATACGAAAACTATGACTAAAATATAAGACTTAATTAACGAAATTATGGAAACTGCAATAAAGAATTGTAGAAAGCAGGCCGCCCAGAACGGATTACATTAAATACCTAATCACACCTATAAATTAGATATTTAATTAAATATACCTGCATCGTATTTTTTTCACTAAATTAATTATACTAAGTTAATTATATCCGATTGCAGACAGACAGACCGGTTTTCCTCTGATCAAACAGAGCAAACTTCTTGAAGTGTGTTCGGGATAATACACAAATACCAAAAAATGTTTTTAGTTGTCATGCCCATTGCGCTTTAAAACTCAAACCTCTCTATTTAGAAAATGCTAAAGAAATGAGAAAAATTGCCGCCTATTGTTTCCTTGGATAAGTCCCTAGTAAGCCCTGAGGAAGGGTTAACGTCTATTTGAAAACTCGTGATCTAAAGTGTATAAACATAGCTACAAAAATGGTGATGGCAAATACAGTCAGTCAAACTAGATGAATTATAAAATAAATGAACAATGAATCATATAAAAATTCATTTAATATAGAATTTTCGTCTTGTTCATCCCGTCTTCTTTCAGAATGTGAAATAAGTTGAATGATTTTCTGTTTTATTTTTAGCTATTTTTTCTAACGACAAAGCATAGTATTACAAGAGCATATACCTTAATTTGACCTCCTTTTTTACTTTCAGTCTGTAGGTTAGCCACTGCTGACTTAATCTTTATATCTACTTAAAACTTTTGAATTTGGTAATGTTCAGTATACTAAGGAGACATTTAAAGCTATAAGAAAAGCCTTTGAGTTTCATAAGTCAAGTGGATATCTCCTGCAGAAAATTGCTGGTTGGCTCCTTGACTTGGTTGTTTTGGAAGGTACTCTTAGAGTACCCGACACATTTTATGTGTTGTGGAAACACCCTAGATGCCGTATGCATCAACTCTATTAAACAAACAAACGAGAAAAGGAGCAATGAGCATAGATATGCTAGTATACCTTTTCTTTTTGGTGTGTTTATTCGTAAAATCAGGTAGTTGTCTAGTAGTTCGTTTTTCGTTTTGGAGCTGAAGTAGTAAAGCTAAAAGTGGGAAACGAATTTTTATCTGCACAAAATTGTTGTTATGGGTTTGGTTGGACTAAGCTTATATCTGGATATAATTATGAAAAAATAGATATGCTCAAGATTGGAAACTTAACCATTTAAAATTGAACATAGAAATAAAACGAGTCTAGGTTTTTTGTTGTGGTTGAATCATAATGTTACGGATAGCTGATAGCGTGGAAAAGAAATTTTTCATGCAATATAAATCTGCGATTTTTTTGCGAAAAAAAGCTATTAATGGATTTGGTGTTGCGTTACAATGGTGAGAAGGTCTATATCACTTATGACATACCCAAAGGGTTTAAATCCTTTCCTTTGAAACTCGTCACAAAATAACGATTTTTTTTTTTTACAAAAAGCTCTGCCCCTCCAAAAATTCTGATAATCAAAAGGATAATTGTATATATATATATGTTTATTCTTTTTAAGAGTAACCCCTCGATTATTAGAATGTTCGGAATCATGATTGCTGAAATTGACAATAACTGATATAGTTCACCTTTCTAAAATGAATTATCTGACAGATTCTGGAACTGCCGACCTTTACACTGTCCAAGAAAAATTTGGGAGTCTCTTTGACTATTTTATTCTAAAGAAAGCAATTTTAGTGCTCAAAAATTGTCAAATTACTCTATTCAAAGTATATATGGGAAATATTCTTTGAAAGAAAATATAAAATTGAGCTTTTTATGTGAAAAGTTCTTGTAAACACTACGTACTCCTTATTGAATCGAGGCTGATTTGGTCTTTAACTTTTTCTACTGATAAAAGAACTTGCTAGGATAACGCTACCCGAACTATGTGTAATACTCCACCATTGGTTTGGAGATGGGCTTAAGTGCTCTATTCTTATTTATCAATTTCATTCCTTTTTTTTGTAATTTCTGTCCCCTAAATATTTTCATATACTTGGGCAGAGGACCAACCCTGGCAGAGATCCAACTAAACCTGCTAAACCTTGAGCAGAGTAAGAATTTGGGCAGAAGTTTAGATTCTAACTAATTTCTATAATTTTTATTAAATATACATTCTAGAATGCTATAAATTTTAGAATTAAAAATGAATTCTAGAAAATATAAAATCTAGAATTTTAGAATTTAGTAATTCTTACTAAACCAACTAAACCCAACTAAACCTTGGGTAGAGATCCAACTAAACCTATGTTTCTCTGTCTCTGTGACTTTTCAGGTTCAGCATATTGACTAGCCTTTTTAGAAATATCAGAAAAGTATCCCCAGTTCTACCTATTTGGCAGCATTTCTATTTGTAAATTTGTAAAATACATCCAAGGAAGGGGAAATGAAGAACTCACTAAAACATGTATAAGGCCATTGCAATCTGTCCTCGCCAGAAGATTTAGTTGAATGTATCCTGGAAAGATCCGATCTTCCACTCTTGAATTTAGGATGTTCATTTTTCATTAAAGAAAATCGCCTGCACGTAAAATTTGTTTCAGTGGGGTCATGAATCTGTAATGAATTTTGTTTATCACGCGAGGGAAAAAACGACGGGTGGGAATTAATATCAATGGCGGCACTAAACTGCAGTATGGTCAATTGGATCTTTGGTGCTCAAACATAAGTCTTGAAGTAATCAAAGGCTGTTGGCGGTGCAGACGCAATGTTAGTTCTCTATTACCGCTTCTTCTACTTCACGCTCCTCCTCATCACAATCTATTCAAAGCCTCCCTCTTTACACCCTCCCAGGAAGTACCCATTTTCCTTAAATATTTCCTTACGACACCCTCTCACCCTATTCAGGGACAATCTCCTTTTCGTTTGGCCAATGACAAAGGACAATCTTTGGCAATATGTCAACCTTCATCCGCAGAATGTGTCCTAGCCACGTCAACTTTTCTCTCATTATAGCCCTAGAAAGCGGAGTCGAACCCCATTTTTCGTACAGCTTACTGTTTAAAATACGGTCAGTCAGTTGGGTACCCAAAATAATCCGTAGGCTATTTCTCTGGAACACATTTAACAAATCCTCCTCTGTTTTTAGAAGCGCCCTCGCTTCGAAACACATGCTTGACCACTGTCACAATTTTAGCTTCCAATATTCTAACCTGTGTTCACAGACTATCTTCCTATTCTTCCAAACTCTTTTCAACTATGAAAACACCCTGGGCCTGGGCTATTCTGTTTCTAATATCTTCACTGCACCCACTGCCTTTACTAATGATACTACCTAGGTATGTGAAACTGTTTACTTGATCAATCTCCTCGTTAGCCGACATCACCTTTTCACCTTCACTTATTACTAGTCATTGCAACTTAGTCTTCTTAACATTAATTTTCAACCCTCTTCTTGCACTCTGAACTCGCAAAGCATCTAAAGGTTCATTCATTTTGATAACATTTTTATTCTCCTTTGCCCAAATGCCTCCGATCAAAATTTGAGAAATTTTTACTCGTTTTGAGATTTATTTATTCGTTTGTATTTTAACAACCTCCTTCCATCATCATTTGAAAATTTATTCACTTTAAATAAGAGATTTGCATACTTATGAAACGCGAAATTCTTTTGACACTATCCACGAGACACCGTCAACAAAAAGAGCTTTTTTTTTAATTAGATTTTTTGCACCGGCTTTTTGGAATTTAATCCCCTTGGAAATCTGGAACTCAAATAACCTTATTACCTTCAAGCGAGCAGTGAAGGGTCATTACAGAAATACTGTTTAGATTTGAATATCATGCGGTCCTCCTCTTTTCGGTCTTTTTCTTTTCTTTTTTTTTCTTTCTCTTCGTCACCCCCCTTTTTTTCCTCCCTTTTTTTGATAAATCCAATCGATTCGTTGTTTCTGTTTGTTGATAGTTTAATTATTCTTTAGTTAAGTTTCTGCCCTAGTCAAGCACTTTTGTGCTTTCCTGGTAGATTATGTACATGTAATTATGTGTTTTTGTTTAAATATATATGATTGAAAAAAAAATTGAAAACTTAGTGCATCTTTGTTTATCTAATCTTTGTTTGTTTTACATTTCATTTTTTCTTATGTAATAATTTCTGGTCGTTTTAAGTTTGAACTATTACAGTAATTTATTTCTGCTGATCTTAATTTTAATACTGCCTTTACTTTTCTTTGAAAAACTTCTTTTTCGGAGCTTTTTGTTTTAATTAATTTGCATAAAATATGCCTAGTGGACAACTCGAAAAAATAATAATAATAAACAAGTTAATGGCCCTTCAAGCTTTTTTTCGGTGAATGCACGTAAAATTTTGAATGACAAAATCTGAATATCATAAGGAGGGTGGGGATCAGGATATTAGAAATGCCTAGATGGGGCATGGCCCGAAATCAGATGGGAACCAATGGTGTATAGGTATGATTCTCGTTTGGGTGTCGGATTCCAGAGGTCCCTGTTTGAAATCCCAGTCAGGTCTCGGGATAGGGATCTTTTATCTTCAGGTCTCGGTCTTTTATCTTCAATCCCTGCTGCAGCACGGTTGGGTAATAGACTTTCTACTTGTCCCTGTAAAATTTCTTTTTCTGTGTAGCTTTTGTGCTTTTTTACATAGCTTTTTTGCTTTTTTTTTCGTCGACCAAATTTTCTCTATTACATTTGTAATTGGAAATTGTCTGAGTCATCAAACGCCGAGTTAAGCAGGATTGCGTTACATCCTCATTTATATGGACCATTTTGATGAAGTTTGTCCTAAGGAGCACAGCAAAGATAATGAGAAACACGGAATCAAATGGGGAGGTAAAACTCTCCTAGACTTAGATTATGTTGATTTCTGTTGTTGTCCAATCCAACCCCTGCTCACAGGGTTGAACAGGAAGGCTCTAGTATGGGTTCAGACACCATGCTAAACTATTAAATTTTGAAGTATTTTCCAAATATGTATAAAGTTATAAAAAGTAAAAAATAGGACTTCAGGTATATAAAATGACAAAAAAACTATTAAAATAACGTCCAGTTCATTATAGTCTCTACGAGGTAAGATTGAAGTTAAAGACTAATCCCAGGTCGGCTATTTCTGTGCCTCCTAAGTTTCGCGGGTGAGGAAGTTTCTAAACCATGTCCTCTGCACTGATGTCTGCCTTGTCGGGAATCTTTGGAAACATCGAAATTTTTCTACTCTTTCTCAAGAAGAAAGCCCTGAAATTGCCTCGTTTGATATTTCATATTTGCAAAAAAAAAAAAAAAAAAAAAAAAAAAAAGAAAAAAAAAATCTGCTCAACACTTGCTGAGCACAAATTCCACAGGAATGAAATCGTTCGACGCGATCGAATCGGGATCAAAGGGTTAAACTCTTCCACATCACCGCAAAGAAGTAAGCCATTACTTGAAACGACGTTGAGACCACGATATTTGCTACCACTGCTTTCAAAAATTTTTGGTGCCTACCATGCTTCTTTTTCGTGGTCTTCTTTGCTTTTATTTTCTCGCTTGGTCTGTTTTATCTTTTTCAAATGGGTTGGTAATTATTTCGGTGCGTATATCCAACCCTGTGAATAAATAGCTCTTTTGAAAGTACTAAAAAAAACTTTAACGTAAAGAGCGAGGTATTGACGAGGGGGAGAAACCCCTCAAACGTAATAATTTATGTTCGTTTTTAAGTTATAATGTTGCTGCTTATTTTCAGTTGAAAAAAAAACTTGTTCTTTTTTATTTAATTTCTGGTCGTTTTTTAAATAATACCTGGAAATCCGGCACCCCCTTCGTGGGGGTGTCTTCGGATTCCCTTCCCTCATAAAAAATTCCCCCATAGAAACATCCGCCCGTGTAACCCTCTCATCCCACGTAACCCTCTCATAGCCCACTTCTGATCTTACGAATAAAGTGGAGTTTTGTCTGTCCAAGTCCGTGTACATGATTTAGGAGAGACAGAACAAAATGGCAGTAATTACAAAGTCAGCATCTAAGAACCTTTTGCATCTGTTTTTCACTGGTTAATAAAAGGACTTAGCCCTATTTGAGCTTATATTTGTTTTCAATGGGGAAATTCATGGACGAAAAGCAGGCACAATGTTCGCCGTGTTAAATTTTTTCCGAAAACGCTGTTAACTAAGCTCTGTCACTTCAAAGGTTGAAATTTGCTTTTGAAATTTCTGTTCCCAGCTGTAGAAGAATAGTTCATGCTTCGTCTGGTTTCGTGTGATTCACAAAAAGCTTGACAGATTCAAAGAAGGGGTTACCGCCAACACCTCTGCTTTGATTAGCTAGACCTAGCGCTCCTTGTGACCCATGGCTTAGCATACGAGCTTAGCAGTTGACTTGTGGGAAATTGTACGCCGGAAGCAGAGTGGCACCAGACTCAATGCAAAAGCACACTATTATCACGTTCGGCGGAGGTAGTACATGAAACTGTTTCCACCATCAGAAATGAAATGCAAGATTGAGGCAGGACGGTTGGCACCCCCGTCTCATCAACAATCCATATTCTATAAGCTCATCCTGTCAGGATATGGAAAATATTTCCCTTTTATTAAGTCAAAGATACTTATTGTCAAAATTCATCTGTATGTCTCTAAATACCAACGTTTTAGAGACAGGGTTGGTTGGGAAAGACATAAAAATGTCCAAATCAATCCCCAGTTGCTATGTCCGACCCAACTCCATGAGTCCTCTTACAATATTAAAATAATTTTAATAGATGGCATCTAATCCTTTGCACTAAAATCTTTCTGTGTCAACTACATTTTTCATTGCATGATAGTAGAGTAATAGATGGTGTACCTGTCTTGATTTTTTAAGGATTTTTCCTAAACCACTAAAGGTTCAAATTTGACTGTCCGGGTCAACCCCAACCTCCCTAGTCAGCCAAAGGGTGCACGACCTGCCCTTGACCCACCAAAATATTATCATTCCCCATGGGTTGGACATGGACCCAACGTTGGGATTCACGGCTCTAAACCATCAGGTGTATTATCCAGTCGTCGTTCGAATTACAATAAGTGTTAAGCTTACTGAGAGTCCTTACATGGCTATTGCAACTTTTTTTAGGGTACTAGCTTGAGATCTTAGTCTTGTGAGTTTTTTATAACCCTTTGAGATCAAGTTATTCCCTCTCTTGTTCGTTTTTTTTATGCACTATTTTTTTTTTTTTTTAGGGAAACTGATGAAGAGTATTTGTAGAAATTAATCCTAGTACCAAAAATATTGTTTATAGTAGCCTAAGAGGCTCTATCCTAATCAATGGGTGCTTTTTAGTCTTTTTTTTCTTAGGAGAGGACTAGGGCTTATCGTACTTAGTTTAACACGATTCCAGCATGTTACAAGTGAATATTTGTGGATCTTCTAAAATATTCCTGTGCATTTTATGCAGAACTTAACTCCCTCTGAATTTTTCAGGGGTACCTTTGTCCAATTCCCAAGTGTCCATTTGTGATTTAACCAGTTCTTTTCAACTTGCATTGACTTTCCCATTCTTTTCAATAATTCTAATTCCTTTAAAAACTTAAAAACTCGTTATTATCCTAAAAGTAAACTCCTACACGGAAGAAGCCTAAAATGTCATTATCTTATCTAAAATATATCCAAGTTGCCCTTTTATAGACCAATTGTCTCCCCAAGGGACCCATGATCCCAAAAAACAAACTCTATTAATTAATTCGTTTCCTAGACATGTTGTTTTCGTAATTACGTTATTTTAGTCTCACGTGGACTTGAATTTTGATTACTCTTACACTTGGATGCGGCTAGAAAAATTTGCAGATTAGTGTTTCCAAGAATTCTACTCCCTTTTCTCTCTATTTCTTTCCAATTGTGTATGCATAAACAAATAAAGACAATAGCTGATATTACCTTTTCTCATCAAAAAAAAATACATTAATTTCAAAATCTTAAATAAATCATCTGAATATTTCGTTATATAAATGCAAAAATATAATATATACATTTTTATTAAAAAAAAGTATGAAAAATGTATTTTATTGCATTGTATATATATATATATATATATATATATATATATATATATATATATATATATATATATATATATATATATATATATATATATATATATATATATATATATATATATATTATATATATTAATCAAATAATCTTGAAACACAAACTCTCTAGCCCAAGGTTTCTGCAATTTTTAAAGTAAATTAGATTTATTTATCACAGATGGCTTTATAAAAAAGGAATAAACATTGTCGAAAGGGAATAAACATACTCGAATTCATGGAGAAATAGAAGTGAAGGAAAGACTTTTACTATTCTAAGAGAAATGAAAAAAGAAAATAAAAACTGAGAAAAATGGTGCTTATGGTGGCGCGGGAGTCCCCCCCCCCCCAAGACTTCGAAATATGCCTTTTATGATCTATTTTCACTGAGAATAATCGATGAAAATTAAATTTACCTTTCTCCCCCCCCCCTATGTTGCCAAAAATGACAATTTTGTATAGCCAGTTTTTTGAAATATTCTTGCCCTTCGCTATATTTTTATGGTCTGTGCCCTGAATGAGAAAGGTCATATCTTACCGTGTAGTTGTAGAAACTAACTACGAATAGTTAAGATTGATAACCTTTTTGTACCTATTTCTGTGTTTCCTACTAGGCAGCAGTAACGAGAAATAAATTGGAATGATTGTTTGGCTATAAAATGATGTAAATACTTAATTATTTGGTGTGAATACTTAATTATTTGGTTACTTAATTGTTTTTTGCTCGTCCGATTTTTTTCCGTATTTTGAATAAGTACTATGGAGAGTAGCTATACAAACAAAACAAAACAAACGAGAATCTCTAAAATCTTATTATGGTGCTATCAATTGCTATCTACTGACCAGTAGTCCCATATAGGTAATTTTCAACATTCCTTTAAAATGAGCTTCAAAAAAGTAAAATAAAAATCGCCAAGACTAGCAGCATAGAATCGTTATTGTTGCTGCTGCTACTGTTGAAATGTGTTAAAAATAATGTATAATGGTTGTTTCTATACATCTTGTCTGTCCCATATGAGGGAGGGGGGTGATCTGTATTTGAATCATCATTTTAGGGTAATTACCCAAAAGTTTCAAGGGGGGCTTATTTGCTATCCCCGTAGTGTGTAGATACCGCTAGGTATCCATAAACTAAAGCAAGTAAATAATTCTATAGTTCCTGGCTTGGGTCTTTTTGCTTTGCATCCACACGTTCCAACGTTCAGTAAATTTTACCAAGCCCAAAAGACAATGCGACGTTGCTATGAGGCTTCCAGCTGATGTGGCTGATTGAAAACGAAACTCGGAAGTCCTTGAAAATTTCTTGACAAGAATAACTTTGAAGATTGATCCGAAAAACATAAAGACTGTATTACTAGTACATTTTCATCCGTGCATGTATGGGCAGCTTCTATTTATTTCATCGCCATTTTGGGGACCAGAGAAATGAATTTTGCAACTTCAAATTTGCAACTTTAAATCGCAACTTCAAACTTGCAACTTCAAATTCAAATCGGAATTCAAATTCAAACCCTAATTTTTGCCAAGAATGTTTATTACGAAAATGATGGTGCGTCAGCGAGTAAATGTTCTGTGGTTACTTAACTTAAAAAAAATATATATGTAGAAACGAGGAATGGCCATTTCAAACTATATCATTCGTATTAGTCCCAGTGGCGATGCTGGCTTCTCTTGTGTCCCGGGAAAAATTATAATTAGCCCCCCTACCTATCTCCCATAAAATTTTCAGGCCGATTTTTAACAAAATTGTCATTATTAACCAAGTTATTATTATTTACTTTTATTTGTTAATTTATTAGCTATTATTAAAATTATTTATTAATTAATTAATATATTTTTTCTATTTTACTATTTAAACTATTTGATTATTATTGATTATTTTATTAATTAATCAATACTTTATTAATTATTTTCATTTATCAACTGCGCCCTCTACTTTATTTAATAAAGATAAAATTTCAAAAACTACAAAATGATTATACTCGTTAGATTATTTATTTCAAATTTGGTGCCCCAAAAACTTATGTGCCTGGACAAGTGCCCCCTCTTTCCTTCCCCTAAAAGTGCCACTGATAAGCCCCCTCTCTCTAAGTTTGTGCCTCTTATGATCTATAGTTGTTATATATTTTATTTATAATTTTAGATATGTCTTGACTGCAAGTGCTGTATTGAGATTGATACTAAGCAATTTTTCGCAAATAATCAAAACAAACCTGGAAGCTCCTATAACAAGTGTCGGAGTAGATATTTCAAGGGAAGAAAGGTAAGCCAGTTTTTTCTGTGTGTTTCCATTTTTTTATCGAAGTCAGTTACGAGTCAATTTTAATTAGAAACATTTAACATCAGGGGGGCAGTGGAATTGTAAGGTGCTAAAACGGTGTTTTTTAAGAACAAAATAAAGTTGCCAATTAGTTTTTTAAGGAATTTTGATATGTGTAGGCTTCATGACTTTGCAGTATACTATATGACTCTTAGCCAAATAGATGTACTGCTATTGTTGGACGTCCCACAGGGGGGGGGGGGATTTGCAGGAGATCGTCATTCTAAGCTTTTGGCACACAATGAGATTGCTACTGACGAAAATTCTCTCATAATAATTTGCTTAAAATCGTAATTTCTTACGCCCTAAAAAAACACTCTTAGACTAGATTCATTTTTTTTTTTTTTTTTTTTTTTTTTTTTTTTTTTTTTTTTTTTTTTTTTTTTTTTTTTTTTTTTTTTTTTTTTTGTGTGTGTGTATAAAGAAAATACAAAATCAACTTTTTCTGGCACCGAAAGATTTGCGCCTAACGGGTACTCGAAATTTTCCAAGTTTAATGGTGGTTTAATCAAAAAAAAAAAAAAAAATTAAAATCCTTGCGCGTTGGTGCACATTTGGACCCATAATAATAACAGACACTAAACACATCACTTTCTCCTCTCTTTACCAGCCTCCTCTTTGATCCTCCATTTGATTACAATAAATTTAACACAAGATCTCCTCCGCAAAATATGGTCTATTGGTGCCCAATCGGTAACTGGGGACCCATCCAGTTTGGAACCCCTCAGCCTGTCCCACTGTGTAATGCGGCGTTTTGCCTGTCTAGAATTTTGACTTGAAAACATCAAGAATTGGCCTCAAAATAGTTTCAAGATATTGAAGGACAAATGTTCTAAGGCTTCCCATGTGAATTATTCCTTATGACATGACACATAAAAGTCTACTTGTTAAATTAACATCAGTTTTTTTTCTTCTTTTTTCATTGGCTAATTTCTTTGTGGTTCTTCTTATACATTACTTTTTTATTGTAAGGTTTCCACGATTTAACTGGCCTTTTCCAGCTGTCACCTTGTAAAGCCTAAGAGACACAATTCTTTTTCGTTTTATTTATATTTATCGCTTTTGTAAATACCCATTAAGTGCAAGGACAAGCAGTTACTATGACAAGATTATGTTCCTGCTTTTGTAGATGCCCAGTAGGGAATGGGACAGGTAATGGCGAGTGGAGTCAATTCAGGAAAATTTAGGGGAGAATCTTGGAGGGCAATTTTTTTTTCATTTTTTCAGTAAAAATACGAAAAGGGCGCTTTTAAATGAAAATACCTCCCAAAAATGGCTTTTATAAAATCTTGAGGGAGATTGGTGAAAAATTTGGAGGGCACGGCTCTCCCCCAATTGACAGCACTTATGGTGGCTGGGCCAAAAGTTGGGCATGATGTCTTCTCGAAGCTTAGAGTTGGGACAGGTAATGGCCAGTGGAGTCAAGTCAGGAAAATTTAGGGGAGAATCTTGGGGAACATTTTTTTTCATTTTTTCAGTAAAAATACGAAAAGGGCACTTGTAAATCAAGATACCTTCAAAAAATGGCATTTCCAAAATCTTGAGGGGGAGGGGTGAAAAATCTGGAGGGCAAGGCTCTTCCCCAATTGACACCACTGGCGGTGGCTGGGCCAAAAGTTGGGTATGATGTCTTCTCGAAGCTTAAAGTTTTCATCCTTTAACTTTGAGGGTACGTTTTTGTTTCTAAGTTCACATCAGAAGCTGACAAACAGTGCGACAGTTTTATTAATGGAAATTACTTTATGGAAATTTCCCGCTTTCTGCAACATATTCAATAAACTGTATCTTCAACATATTTTCCAAAATATTTAAACAGTTATACTTTGACCGATGATAATAAAAATTAATAAAATATATTAATAAGTGTAATAATAAAACAAGAAATAGAAACCGCTTACAATCCAACTCATAACCTGATACTTGTCTGTTGACAAAAATATATTAAGCTTGACCTCAACCAATTCCATTTCTGGTCTGGTCTAAGAATTATGGTAAGGGTCCTGGCAAGAATTCTCCCCACCCCCCTCAACGTTATCTTCTCCTGTTTGTGGAAGAAAAGACGTGACCTTATTTGTTTTGTTAGCTATTGACTAACAACATTAAAGGTAATATTGGTCTTCTTAGCATTAACGCCGTATAATTAAAACACGAGTGCAAAAAAAAATTGAAAAATGAGGAATCTGACAGGTTCTATTAGTGAGGTATGAGCCTTCTTGAGGTATGAGGTATTCAGGAGGTTCTATTAGAGATGTATGAGCGTTCATAGCTCTGGCTTGTAAGGCATAAGTAGTTGAATGACCAAAACTGTCCTGATCTGCTATATTTACTTTTGATAAATGATTTCTGCATATATTTTGAGGAGGTTCAATATTTTGAACCTCTTCAGAGTATTTCACCTAAAATAGTTTAGCGGAGGTTCTGTTCCTAACGACTTTCTACAAAAAATGGGTGTTAAATAAAGATAATTATTTCAGAGAAGTGCTGTTGGTGGGGGAGTTAAACAGAAAATTCTCCAGTAAGTAGATGGAGATCCGGCTAGTCATCGAAAAATCTTGAGTTTAACTTCCACGCCAGCAGTAATTTTAAGGCCGTAGTAGTTTTGTAAGTAAAACTGAACTAATTAATTATATATTGTTTCTTCAAAATGAGTCCTAGGTTTTAATTTTCCAAACTCTCTTACACATTTTCCTGCAAAGTTGTAGTTTTTGTTCTATTCCCAAAATCTTGTTCGAGAATTGGCAAAAATTAAATAAAGAATTTTTAAACCTTCTGATAGCTGAAACGCCTTCTTTTTTCATAAATCATTAAAAAATAAATTTTTTTCATATTTCGACAAACTCAACGGAAGCCTTCCAAACTGAAACTTCTTTGAGATTGCTATAGATTTGCAAAAGGAGGTCATGAATGCATTAGAATGCTCTAAGCCGCGTATACTGTCCCCCAACCACGGATGCCCTAGAGGTCGCTCATCCTTGCAACTCGCCTGCCACCCATATTGCCAAATCTAGGAATATAATCGGAATTCTCCTTTGAAACAAAAAGTTGTTTATTTATTTGAAATTGCTTTATAAGTGTGCGAAAAAGCTGAAAAGTTGCTAAGTCAAAGGATTCTTAACGACGATGAGAGAATCGCGTTTTTGCTGATTTGCAAGAGTTAGAAGATAATAGTTCGGGCTCATAGTGATGAGCTTTTATTACATGGATCGCTTTTTGAATGTCTGGATAAGTTTTTTTTTCCATTTTTTACATTGTTAGGGAATTCTTTTCCCGTATTGTTTGTTTCTGTTTTTTTCTTCATACCTGTATAATTTCTTTTTTCTTTAGTTTATTCTTTCCCTGGATTCAAGATACATTCAGAATATATTTTTAGTCTAGAAAATTTTGAGCATGGCCTTATTTCCTTTTCTTTGCATCTTTTCTTTATCCTTATGTTATTGTTTTATCATTCATATATATATATATATATATATATATATATATATATATATATATATATATATATATATATATATATATATATATATATGTATATATGTATATATATTAGATTATTATCAATATTATCCAAAGAAAAATTTTCCAATTTTACCGGCCGAAATATAGAAAGTGAACTAGAAATTTAAATTGGTAAACTCCTTGGAACGACACTTTGTGAAGGCTGGAGGACCAAGCTGTCTATTAGAGAGCGTGAGACTAGCGGCAACACATCCTTGAAGTTTTCATTCTGCTATTTCGCTAGTATTTATGTAACAAGTCTCGATATTAATTCACGATTTTTTTTTCTTATTGATATGACAACGGATTTTCACGTAGGCCTGAGCTTAACTGTACGTATGATATGGTTGCCATAGGGCGGTTTTAATGCATTGTTCAATATTCATACGATTTATTGGTTAGCTAAGAAATATATCTGGTTAGTTGTTAAGAAGAGAAATTGAGGTGATTATCTTTCTACTTGGTATTGATGGTTGGTATTTCACTTTTTATTTGTCCGACCGTCATTCCCAAATTATTTAGAGTGGACGCTCGAAGTTTTTTTTTTTATTAATGAGGTGTTTTTTTTTTTTTTTTTTTATTGAATGAATATTTTTTAATGTGCATTATTGATTAATTACCTTCAAGTAGACCTCTTAGTTATGGTTAGAAAACCATATCTTTGCCAAATGGTAAAGGAAAATCGAAGAAAAAACTATTTTGCAAAATAATAAAATTTATTTAATTTACGATTAAAATTTACCTCTAAGTCAACCCATTTTTTTAGAGGGCCTAAGTAGAAAGGAAGTCTCAGTTTGAAATTCCGGCCATCGGATAAGGGATATTAACTTAGGACCCCTTTATTTATGCTTACCAAGATATTTTGATAAAATGTGGGTCTGACAATTGATCACTCTGGGGTTCCATGATGTCTTAAACCGGCCCTGAATATGATATAAGTCTTTTCCCACGAATATCTTGTCCTTGAACTCCTATGATAACATTCTGCTAGAATCAGATTGTAATTTCATTTTCAATTTATTTTTTCTTGGACTAATTGCACTATAGACGTCTTTCTTTGATTTTCCCCACATGTCAGACCATTATCCCTTCTATCATCAGACGGTCTTTTAACCGAAATCAAGGCCCCCAAAAAAAGAATAATCTTCTGATTATATACTTTGATTAGCCAGTACATTTTTGCCTTAAGGCTGGTAACTTTCTTTGAAATACCAGAAATTTAATTATATCATACTTGCTAGTAATGCATACGAATTTGCAAAGAAATATGCATCTGACTGAATATCTTCGAGGAATCTTCTCGAAAATTATAGTGGGTTTTCACGCAGCTCTGTGAGTTACAATTTGCTAGACAAAGTCTAAAATATTAGAACAAGCACTCACGCTACGTGGGGGCCTTCGGGCCTATGTTCACTCCCCGAAATCGCAACTTTTTTACATATTTACTGTAATTTCTTATATTTCCCCCGTAAACTGTCCATTTTGGTTTTACTTAAATGAGTGCCCCTGCCCCAAGTGTGTCCCCTCAAAAATATACTCATACATACTTGGCTTAGCAGGAAAGCCAAGCACAACTTGCCAACTTTCCAGTTGAAAAGAATGGCTGTATTTTACCAACACGGCCATATTGGAGAAAGACTTTCAATAGTCTTTGGCCCCGCCATCATATCGATAACTTTAGTATACAATTATAATTCTCTAAAAACTCAGGTAAGTTGAGTTTTCAGAAATATACAAGATGGTAGATATGACACGAAAAAGACATATGGGAGCTCACCAAGCAAAAGAGTAATTTTTGTTGTTGTTCGAAGCGGGTGGGGTGGGGTTAATTCTCCTATATACACCATGGAATGTGATATATCGTCCCTATTATGTCTAAAGGTCGAATTCGGACACCTTTAAGATAATTGCCCAAACGCGTTTGCTAAGCTGTTCTCAAAGGGATGATCAGCAGCACAGCGATCCATGTTTGATCACACTTGGATCCTCCTGCTCTAGATTTCCCTACTTTATCGTCCCTTTGAGAGCAAATGGTGTTTGGAACACCATTTAAACACCATTAACACCAACACCATAAACACCAAAACACCATTAGCAAATGGTGTTTGGCAAGTATCTGAAAGGTGACAAAATATGTCAGATATGTCCAGTAGGCGTCATTGCGACGATGTGTAAAAAGTGTATTTTGGTATGCTTGTACTATATACTTTTGTCTTTCAGCTATTTACTCAAAACCGTAATTCTTAATGGTGCATAATTGATCAGAAAATAATTCAATTAACTGGCCTCTCGGAGCTAATTACGGACTTCCGAAAGCTTTGTTTCGTTCTGTAAAAAGAAAAAAAAAGTTGTGTGTGTAGCGAATACAGATGCCTCCGACATTGTAAAGAAATGAATCAGGCCTGACATTGATGGCTGACCATCAATGCGCTACAAATAGTGCATCTTTAGACATTTAGGTTTAAATTATGCGCATCAAACTGAATTTAGCTAGTGTCTTATGAGGTTTGATATCTTTAAATTCAGATTCCAGTTGTTCCTTTTTTTTCTTTGGAATTAAAATTTTTAAAACCATAGAAATATTTTACCAGAGTCAAGAAGCCCAGTCTACTTTGCTTATGTTTTTTATTTTGCGATTGTGGTCATTACGATAATGAAAATAGAAGAATATGAAAATAGAGGAAGATCGGACAAGAGGTTTTGTGCGTCCTCAACACCAGTTCGCGGGGCTACTGTGATGAAACTAGTTTTGACAATGTATGCGTTAAAAACACGTATTATATCCAAGTGCCGAAACTCCTAAAAGCATAGAAAAATTAACCAGGCCAGAGTCGTACTCTTCGTGACGCCGAGCATTACTTTTACTTGCTTGACTTCAGACTCCGGTCGCATGGATGGCGGTGTAGAGAGCGTCGGAACTTTATTTTTCCGGGCAGACCGTTCTGCTGCTATAAGGGGAGTCCTATCAATGATAAATTCGCCTATATTAAGGAACTTCTTTAGGCTGTCCTTTTACCTGGTCCGAGATCTACCCCTTGGACACGATCATCCATTAGATGCGGGGTGGGAGTCGTATGTAATTCGAGCAGGAGCTGTTGGTGGAATTCGAAGGAGGTGCCCAAACCATCTGAGCCGCTGCCTAATCTTATTTGCGAATGGCACCTATTGAGTAAGGACAGGGAGCCATCTGTTACTCACAAAATCTTCCCAGCGAAGGCCCCTCGATTCGATGGAGTTGTTTCGTCTGTCAGATGACGCCAAGCTATTTCAATAAAACTTGCTTCACCCCCTTCTGAAGTTTGAAAGAAAGTTTGTGCTTTTGCCACAAAAAGTGTGTAGCTTAACTTTAGTCTATCATTAATATGAATGAAAGAATTAAACTAAATCCCCCCCCTGGCCCCCTGGCTGCACTGGTCCTTGTTATGATTAATAATTTGGTAGCGCATCTACTATTAATATGTTTCATAGATTTCGAAAAGCTAGGCTATTAGACGAGAATCTTCAGTCTAGCATTAGCATGAACGGAAGACTTAGACTCAACCCCTCCCTGCCGACGCTGATCCTTATTATGATTATTAATTTGTTGCTACAACTACTATGCGCGTATCTTAGATGTTTCAAAAATCTAGGCTTTGTACAATTACTATATTTTATATATTTCTAAAAGTTATGTTGTTACCCTGAGAACTACTGTCTTATCTAGTCGTAAGAATGCGGTTTGCAGTTTGAAATGATTCCTTATCAAATATAGGAGAAATTAGCTAAATTGTAAACAGTTTTCTAACAATATATTATTGTGACGTCTCCGGAAACCTTGTTTCTGGTGTCTGTGAGAAAGCTGTTGACTTATGATAAATAGGCTACTAAAAGAGTTGAGGAGTTGTCAGTCTCCGCTACTTAATGTACATCTTTAAACGTCACTTATCATGTCATGTATGTCACACCTCACCCCTGTGCTGGCACGCTCCATGGATACTGTGGCTCCTTGTGCCATGTATGGCAGGACTCTTTGATGCGTAGCACGCGCATCGCTGTGTACAATGTTTTTAAAGTAGTTGACCCCTTACAAGAGTAATGAATGGAGGCGCATTGGTAAATATTGATCACATAGTTTGCTAAAGTCGTATTGTAAAGGTGGCCAATAAGAATTCTATTTCCTTGATAATATTTGTTTTCGTATCCTTAAACCAAAATTTTTGCAATTGTTATTTGAATCTATAGATGCTATTCCCGCACTATCGATGAGTGACTTCTTAGATATTTACGGCCTTCCGCACACTGAGGTTCTCTTATTTGGTTGTGTTTGGCTTTTCGTGCGCCTAGCTTGAATACTGTCATAAATTATGGTATTCCAGCCTGATTTCAGTTTGGTGATCTTGTTTTGTTACAATTTTTAAGGTATATGCTTAAAATACGGAAGAAAACCTGAAAAACAAACCTCTACTGTAACCTAAAAGGTGTTATAGAAGTCACCTTTTGATTTGTTCTCGTTCGAAACGCAATTTTTATTTTCACTTTCCACTTAATATCAGTAGCTTCAACCTGAGATTAGTCGTTAAGTTTAGCGGTAATAAAAATACTGATTTTCTGTTATTGAATTAATGCGAACTAAAGTGGAAATTGCACTAGTGCGTGCTTAATAGTTTGTTACAAGACCTTCGAGAATTAAGACTGGGCCTCGGGGAAATTTTTAGGCCACTTTCCTACTTCTAATCTACTTACAATGTAATATCTTACCAATGGAATCTGCTGTTTGATAGGCTACGGTTCCCATAAGTTAGCTGTTTGAGAAGCTAAGCACCGTGGCGGTCTTGGCTTCTCTTGTGTCTTGGGAAAATCTTGATTAGCACCTCCCCTCCCCCTTATTTCCCAAAAAATTACAAGCCAAATTTTAACAATTTTCGTTTATTAACGAAATTTTCCCAACTGCGCCCTCTACTTTATTTTAATAAAAATAAAATTTAAAAAACAAAAGGATTTTAACTGATTATTTATTTGAAATTTTGCACTTGGGACAAGTGTTCCCTCTGTCTCTCCGCCCTAAAATCGCCTCTGGCTACGGGTTTCAACATAATATTGAACGCTATATTTCACAAGAAATCGATGAACTATATTGAACTTATTGTCCGGCATTATTTTCTCAGTAATTCAAGTCCCAAAATATCTTACTATGTAAGGGTGGCCACACGGTGAGATAGTGTCCTTTTCCTCAAGAAAAATTCTAAGGATCTGGATTATTTTCGTGTAATTTGTCTATTTTATAAATGGATATTCTCCTCCCCCCCCAAAAAAAAAATCCTAATATATACTATCCTAATATATACTAATCCTAATATAAAACGATTCTATTACCATCATTAAATCCAACCAAGACCTCCCCTGCATCCACTCCCAGCTATGGGTCCCTAGTTTAAAGTATGGTTTCAGTTGTTTAAAGAAAAAGACATATTTACTTTCCGCCATTGTTTGCTAATGAGGTTATCTTTATGGGTTTATAATTGACGATAACACGAGAATGAATGAAAATAATATTTCATCGAAAGCATTATTTGCATTTTTGTTTTAATTCAATCAAATTATGTCAGATTTCCTTGAATTGTTTGCATGTCTGCATTCTTAGGCGATAATTGTCTTTTGACAGGTTGTTTAAATATCATGATGTCATAATTTCTCGTTTATTTCTGTTCATGTTTCTTTTTACCGAAAAGCTTTAAGATTGGATTTTATTTCTTTTCTGAGTTTGATTCGGGTGTGTATGCAATTTTTTTTTTTTTGGGGGGGGGGTATAATAAGTAGGCTGTATCAAATTTTATTTGATAATCTGATTAAGAAGTACCCATGCCCCCCTGGTATGATTATCCAGGTTAAATAGTTTGTTTTTGTTGTGCTTTTTTTCGGACCTTTTATGCATTAAGAAATCTGAACCGTGTCGAAATGGAAAAGAATTTGCCAGGTTTTGTTTTAGACACAGAGAAGGATTTATTTACGAAACACATAATAAATAAAAAAAAATTATTGGTACCTCCCCTAAAAAGCAAAGCTTATCCATGGGGTAACTGTCTGTTTCTGTAACTATATACTGATAATACTGTTCTTAACCACAAACAAGGACCAGACAAACAAAACACGTACTCATACACCTGAAGCCCCTGAAATATTGCCATTATTTCTTGCATTTTTCTTGTCATTGTTTCTTGCACAAAGTTTTTCAGAATTTCCTGCTTTTGTAGATGATATATATAGTGGTGGCAAACCACTGCACGGCTACTCGGCAGGCTTGTATATTTTAATTCTCATTGTCGCTTGTCTTCTAACCGCAGACAGTGTGAGCCTCATCTTTATTTTTGGTGTCACCATAGGTTTGATACAGCCATCTTGGAAAAATAAGATATTTTTCTTAAAATTATGACCTATTTAGATCGTTTTTGTGGCCACAATAAGATGTTTTGTTGATAGTTGTCAATGCTTCCTTCCACGCAGCATTGTATGTTCGTCGTACATTTTCAGGTGGAAATAGATCATTTAAGCTACGTTGTCTTTAACAAAGACAAATTTTTCGGTGGTGTTATTTTTTGGTTGGGGGGGGGGGTACAAAAACCTAAAAACCATCAAAATGTGTTTATGCATTTTTATGACGTTTTTAGGAGCTGAACAAACATTTCCCGGGGGGGTCAAACCCCCTGGATACGGCCTTGAACCTAGTTTGCTCTTTACTAAATTGCGTCTGACAACACGCTGCAATCATAATGTATACACATCGGCCTTTTCATGAGAAAAATAAAGCTTGTCGGATAATTAGTTTTTCTTGCAACGATATTACTGTCGGTCGCAAGTATTGCTATGATTGTTTATGATGGGTAACAAAATGATTTTCATAAGGACTTTGATACGGTTATAGTTGTTAGGACGGGCAACGCCAGGTGTTGATCCTTCCTGCTTTTGAGAAATGTGAAGTCGTCTTTCAATTTGATTCGGAGATTTGTAGGCCTTTTACAGAAAATCGGTCAACCCTCCCCGGAAAGGTAACCCCTTGCAAGATACCCTACCTTATGTTTCGAGCCTCTATTGTTGGTATTCTTAGTTGGACAATGTGTCGTAAATTGTGTATTGACGTATATGTACATATCTTGGATGTCAGGCTGTTCGAAAATTCTCTGCTTGTGACTTTTGTTAAGACTGAAATTTAGATTTCCTCTCATCAAGCTGTATCAAGAATAAAATGTATCAAGATGTAGTATAATGATAAAAATAAAACGTACCAAAATACAAATAAGATATATCAAAATATAATATAAATAAAATGTAAGTTGTAAAAATTTGATTTATGTGGTTGACTGTGTTGTGTAGAGAAGATAGTATAAAACCTTGCCTCGGCACTCAGCCGCTTAAGACAGAAAGGCTTGCTTACAGTCTGAAATGAAAATGTCCATAAAAGCGAATTTTCTGTCTCCTTACTCCTGGGATATTAACTGACGGTGCAAATTATACCCACTTGATATACGAAATCCCTTAGGATTTAAGGTTATTTTATAGTCCCATTGCCCTGGTGCAATCTGAGACGTTTTTTCTTGTTTCTTCTCAGTGACTTGCCTAGCAAATAATTCTGCAAGTTTGGCTGTTGTGCAATATGATGTGCTTAGGACTTCCTGGGCACAACGAGGACAATCTCTTGTGTCTGGAGCTGTAAGGACTGTGAGTAGAGTCTGACTAAAAAGGAAAATGGCGTAAAAAGAAAACTACTCCACACCTAAGGAGAGATTAAAATACCTCTCCGTAATAGTTATTGCACAACTATTCACCACTGTCCCTAAATCAATTAAATTTAAACTGAATCATCCTTGTCAAATGAAAATTAAATATGATTTTCCGCAACGTCCGTTTATTTTGTATAAACTGTATTTATTCTAGGAGTGATATAGTCAGTGATGTCGATTTACAAAAACTTTGGAAGGGAGAAATGAATTCTTCAAAATCTAGCAGGGGCGAATTTGTCGTTTTTTTAAATTTAATCAGTGAAAATACCAAAAGAAGTTTTTTCAATGCCCCCAAGAAAGGCATAATAGGGGTCACAACCCCCCCCCCCAACATCGGACACTACTTTATATAGTTGAGCCTACTAGAACCGTATATGATTTACTTCCCTCAGAACATGTTTATGTTGATAATGCTTTTTGATTTTAACAACCAAGCTTCACACCTATTCGAAAAGGGATATCTCCATATGAGATTCCAAAATTAATGTCAGAATTCTGCCAGCATATCCGTATATAAGACATAGATCCATGCCATGTCCAGTTGTGATGCCACTAACCAGATACATACACAGGGATAGCTAGACTTCCTTGAAATGTCGTTTTTCTACTTCCTCATTATTTACTTCACGGGGGCACAGGTGCATATGCCCCCAAAAGGTCTAAAGCTGCACAATTTAGGGGTAGAGGGGCGAAAATATAAATGGGGGAACCCAAGTCTCGATGCTATAGGTGCACTCACCTAACCTGAATTCTGTATCTAACCGTGCCTATCCTTAAATGAAGGAAAAGCAGAGTTTTGGTGTGTCATTACAATGCAAATTTGACCTTTTGATAATCAGGTAAAATTTATTATTTAAATTTGACCTGAAGTGCACTTTGCTTGGTTGCAGACTTCTATTCCCCATCAAATTTTTCTTTATCATTCTGAGTTAAGATACTCGTGCACAAAAAAAAATGATTATTCATCAGAAAATTAGCTACGAAAGGTTATCTTGATAATGTCAAGATCAACAACCGAATTTGCAAAACTTTGTAGCCATTCTTATCTGTTTTTCAATTCTATATTTTTTTCTTATTTTAATGTGTCTCGTATTCTTTAATGTATATATCAGTGGTTGAGTTAAGAGGGCGAATTAATTACCTGTATATTTTAAATTTGTCCCAGAACATTGTAATTTCCTTTTTTCTGAATGTGGCAAAATAACCCAGTTTTTTTTTTTTTTGCTTTTTGGTCTAACAAAGTTAACTTTTGTTCTTCAAGAAATTTGTAAATTGTTACAAGCCATCCCGTTGTGTGCATTAAATTAAAAACAACCTTTTCAAACACGATTAAAGTGTGATGTTACGTTTCAAGGCATATTTTATTCAGTCGTTTATGGGGGGGGGGGTTACTACCTCGCTCTTTAAGCTTTAGTTTAACTTTAATTTGTATGATGCATATGACAAAATGTACAATTTATTAGTATACAGTATTTGGGCATGAATTAATGTTACGTGGAATTTTCAGACAAAGTTCTTGCAATTTCAATTTGGCTTTTGTAGTGTTACGTTAAAATCGTGCTAAATCAGCTAAATAATGAACTTGACTTTTCGCCAATCGGGTGTAACTGTAGTCCGGCTTGGGAATAAGGCTGTCGCTAGGTAACAGCTCACCCATTAGCCAAATTAAGCTAGTCTATAACTTCTAAGCGACCGTTGACCCAGGTTATCTTTCAGCAATTGAGTGAAAGTCACCATATGGAGTCCATGCTCTTTTAAAATAAGTCCATGATCTTTTAAAATAAGTTAGCTAAATACTTTCAAACTGAGCAGTTCTCTTAGTATATTATTTAATTGGAGCTGCAATAAATTAATTTTGCTTTATTTCTTATCATGCGTGCCAATTTATGAAAATGTGGGGTGGGCAAGGATTATTCATTTTTTTTTTTCAAATGAAGACAAAGAGAAAGTTTTCAAATGAAGACAAAAAGAAGCTTGGAGGTGGAGTCAGTTTTTATGGCACTTGGTATTAACCAAGTGACATATAGCAGTCGCCAATTCTGTCGGTCTGTCTGTCGGTCTGTCGGTCCTGGTTTTGCTACTTTAGGCACTTCCAGGTAAGCTAGGCCGATGAAATTTGGCAAGCGTATCAGGGACCGGACCAGATTAAATTAGAAATAGTCGTTTTCCCGATTTGACCATCTGGGGGGGAGTGGGGGCCCGGTTAATTCGCAAAAAATAGAAAAAATGAAGTATTTTTAACTTATCAGCGGGTATTTGGATCTTAATGAAATTTGATGTTTGGAATGATATTGTGTCTTAGAGCTCTTATTTTTAATCCCGACCGGATCTGATGACATTGGGGGGAGTTGGAGGGGGAAAACCTAAAGTCCCGGTTTTGCTACTTTGGGCACTTCCAGGTAAGCTAGGACGATGAAATTTGGCAAGCGTATCAGGGACCGGACCAGATTAAATTAGAAATAGTCGTTTTCCCGATTTGACCATCTGGGGGGGGGAGAAGGGGCCGGTTAATTCGGAAAAATAGAAAAAATGAAGTATTTTTAACTTATGAGTGGGTGATTGGATCTTAATGAAATTTGATGTTTGGAATGATATTGTGTCTCAGAGCTCTTATTTTAAATCCCGACTGGGTCTGATGACATTGGGGGGAGTTGGAGGGGGGAAACCTAAAATCTTGGAAAACACTTAGAGTAGAGGGATCGGGATGAAACTTGATGGGAAAAATAAGCGCAAGTCCCAGATACATGATTGACATAATCGGAACTTATTTGCTCTCTTTGGGGTAGTTGGGAGGGGGGGGAGTAAGTCTTAAAAATTAGAAAAATGAGGTATTTTCAACTTACGAACGGGTGATCGGATCTCAATGAAATTTGATATTTAGAAGGATATCGTGTCTTAGAGCTCTTATTTTGAATCCTGACCGGATCTGGTGATGGGGGCGGGGAGTTGGGAGGGGGAAACCTAAAATGATGGGAAACCCTCAGATTGGAAGGATTGGGATGAAACTTGGTTGGAAAAATAAGCAAAAGTCTTGCATACGTAATTTACATAATTGGAACGGATCCGCTCAATTGCGGGGGGGGGGGGGGTAATTCTGAAAAATAAGAAAAATAACGTATTTTTAACTTACGAAGGAGTGATCGGATCTTCATGAAACTTCATATTTAGAAGGACCTCGTAACTCTGATATCTTATTTTAAATCTCAACCGGATCAAACGTAATTGGGGGGGGGGGCAGTTGGGGAGACCGGAAATCTTAGAAAATACTTAAAGCGGTGAGATCAGGATGAAACTGGATGGGAAGAATAGAAACCTGTCTAAGATACGTGACTGACATAACTGGACCGGATCTGCTCTCTTTGGTGGAATTGGGAGGGGGGAGGTAATTTTGAAAATTGAGGTATTTGTAACTTACGAAAGGGTGACCAGATCTTAATGAAATTTGATATTTAGAAGGATCTTGTGCTATAAAGTTTAACTTTAGGTTCTGACCTTCTCACAAGTGCCAAATGAGCTCTTGGCTCTTCCAACCTCATCCAAATGAGCTCTTGGCTCTTCCGACCTCGTACCATATGAGCTCTTGGCTCTTCCGACCTCGTCACAAGTGCCATATGAGCTCTTAGCTCTTGTTTTTTATGAAAATAACAAAAAACTTATTTTTTCAAGCCTAGAGTTCAATTGCCGCTCATCATGCTTATCCTAATTTGCGCCCCCTGTTTCGTAGTGTCATTTATTTAAATAAAGAGCAAAAGTCCCCCCTACTAGGAGCCCAACTTGATTAAGTCCACCTTTTACCCTTTTTGGTAAATTTAGCTATCAAGAAATTTGAATCAACCGTATTTGCTTTTGTAAGGACACTCAACCAAAATATGGATTGGACAAATGCAAAAACGGCAGGGATATTTTTGCTACCGAATCTTCTTAGTGGCCAATTATATCATTTCCCCGCTAGAACGTACTAGGGCAACTTTAAATCTTATAATCGTGTATTATCTTCCATCTTTTTTGCAATATTCGTGCGTTTGTTTGTCCTTGTTTATTTGCTTGTTTTATCTGTTTTCAAAAATTTACCCCAACCCCTCGAAAATACAATTTGACTCACCCGTGTACAGTTTTTTTTTGTAATTTTCTCAGAACTTGACCTACAGCCTTTTAGCTTGTATTAATTTTTATTTAACAAACATCTTTTTTACTTGCACCCAGTGAAGCGTAAATCTGATCCTAATCTATTTCGATTCTGTACGCTTTTCAATTTGTACTCCTTTTAGGTGGGGGGAGGGTTGAGATTCTGTATTAAGAGGATTAAAACCTTTTTTTTTAATGAATGCAACAAGTGTTCTGCTTCTGGCGGGGTTTTATTAGGGTTGTAAACCATGTGAAAAATCCTTTTCTTTCTTAAGGAGTCATAAATTAATTTATGACCGCATAGTTGGTTTTTTCCTTTTTCTGATTTTTTTTTTCATGGGTGATGGTTTTGACAGGTACTTAGTACCAAGGTTGGCATCTGTCATCCAATTCTTGCTTTGTGTGAATTTAAACCATAACAATATATTGCTCGTTAGATTAGGCCTTGCCAGGGCCATCGGGAGTAAATCAGGACCTTAGACAAAAAAAAATATTTTGCCCTCTATTCCAAACAAGCATAAAAATAAAGACTTTCTTATTACTCATAATGTTGTATGATTTTTACTTTTCGGTTTTTGGGACCTTATTCCATTCACCCCTCTGATGGATCAATCCCATTTCCATTTATATGAGCAGTACCTATGGGTCATATAATCAATTCAATTTATTTATGACCTGTTGCATAAACAATTAGGAAAAGCAGCGTAAACAAAAATGGAGATTAAAACATAGGGACTCTCCCAATTAACAGCGGGGAGGGGGCTTCAAAAAAGTTGGATAAATGAATAACCATTTGTCCAGACTAAGTTGACGCCCTGGGTCTGTTTGGAATCTGTTATTAAAATCACTGAAATAAAACTAATATATATATATATATATATATATATATATATATATATATATATATATATATATATATATATATATATATATATATATATATATATATATATATATATATATATATATTTATACCGGAAAAAATAAGTTTACTTTACAAGCAACGGACAGTCTCGTCATGATTGCCCACATGTAATGAAGGGTAAAAATTCAAAACTACTGAAGCTCAATGTCTTTCCTCGCCTATGTAATGTCTTGGAGGGGTCGAAAACAAACGAAGGGACCCATTTGTAAGCACAGAAGGCATTAAGCGCCGAGTAAAGTATGACAACCGGTTAGTGCAGTAGGCCGCGCTCAAAAGCGCGAGAAGCAAGCTTGTCCTCAGCCAAGAGCAGATGAAGTTGGCCAGAATATATTTATAAAAGATATATTGTTATTATTATTACTATTTATTTGAAAACCAGTCGTATCATAGGCAGCGCAATAGTGCTGCCTATGATTTTATTTTTTTACTTTTAGTTTTTTTGGTTTTAGACCAGGGCACTTCGCATCGAAGGACTTGTCGTAGAAACTTCGAAAAGAGATCACTCGACTGGAAATTAAAAGGGCTAGTGTCCCTTTAATTGCCGGAAGTGATTGGAGGGCAACTACCCCGCCCCACGCCTCTTATTTACCCGAAATACTTTTGATAGAAATTTTGAGATGGCCATTTGTTGTCGTAGAAACTCCAAATAGGGCTCATTCAGTTGTAAAATTTAAAGGGCTAGTGCCCTTTTTAACTCTCAAAAGTGATTGGAGGGCAACCAACTCCCCTCCCGCGCGCATCATTTCCCCAAACATATTGAATCAAAATTTTGAAATAGCCATTTTTTCAGCGTTGTTAAAAGGTCTTGAAATTATGTCTTTGAGGATGATAATCTCCCATAACCATTAGAGCAAGGGTTGTAAGTTATGCCCCGTGGGCATATAAGGTTTTTCTAGAAAGGGTGGTCGTAAAAACTCCGGAGTTGGCTCATTTTATTGGAAATCAGAAGTTCTGGTGCCCTTTTTATGAGTCAAAGTGATCGGAGGGTAGCCACCCCCACCCCTACGTCTTGTTTTCCAAATTTTGAAAATAGCTATTTTGAATAGCTGAAAATAGCGTCAATTTTGAAATAGCTATTTGTTTTCACAGAAATAGCTGTTTGTTGTCCAAACTTCAAAAAGGCTCATTCAATTGGAAAATTGAAAAGGCTATTGTCTTTTTTATTAGTCTAAAGTGATTGGAGGGCAACAAGCCCCCCCCCCCACGCCCGTAGATTCTCAAAAAACATATAATAAAAATTTTGTTACCGCCATTGCGTTCTGCGTAGTTGAAAGTTATGGAAATTATTTCTTTGAGGATGACACCCCTCCCCCCCATAGCCCTCTGCCCAAGGATAGCACGTTATGTCCAAAGGGCATATAAGGTTTTTATGAAAAGGGTGGCCGTATAAACTTCGGAGTAGGCTCATTGGATTGGAGATCAGATGTTCCAGTGCCCTTTTAAGAGTCAACGTAATGGAGGACAGAAACCCCCACGTCGTATTTTCCCCCAGTGCATTTTGAGACAGGCATTTGTTCAAAAATAGTCCAAATATCGTATAAAAAGTAATTATGTCTTTGGGGATGTCAACCTCCCCACAGTCCTCATGACAAGGGCAGTAAGTTAGGCAATTCGTTCATAGCTTATTCATAGTAGATGTTATTGAAAAAGGTATGAATATTTGAACTTTACTTTCTAAAAGACGAAGGATATGCAGGTGAGCCTTTCAGAGAATGTTAGGGGAGTGTTGAACTAAATAACAAGAGCTAAGAGCTCATATGGCACTTGTGACGAGGCAAGAAGAGCTAAGAGCCAAGAGATCATATGGTATGAGCTCTAACAAAATTCTATAAATCAATATATTGATTTAAAAGAAAAATAAGAGGCTTAATGCCGGTCAGGATTTAAAATAAAGCTCTGAGTCACGATGTCCTTCTAAATATCGAAATTCATCAAGATCCGATCACCCACTCGTATGTTATAAATACCTACTTTTTTCTAATTTTTCCTCTCCCTTTAGCACCCCAGATGGTCGAATCTGGGAAAAACGACTTTATCAAGTCAATTTGTGCAGCTCCCTGACACGCCTACCAATTTTCATCGTCCTAGCACGTCCAGAAGCACCAAACTCGCCAAATCACGGAGCCCCTCCCCCAAAGAGAGCAAATCCAGTACGGTTCCGTCAATCACGTATCAAGGACATTTGCTTATTCTATCCACCAAGCTTCATCCCGATTCTTCCACTCCAAGTGTTTTCCAAGATTTCCCCTCCAGCTCCCCCCAGTGTCAAAAGATCTGGTTGGGATTTGAAATAAGAGCTCTGAGACATGAATTCCTTCGAGACATGAATTCCTTCTAAATATCAAATTTCATTAAGATCCGATCACCTATTCGAAAAATAAAAATACCCCAATTTTCATGTTTTCCAAGAATTCCGGTTTTCCCCTCAAACTCCCCCCAATGTCACAGGATCTGGTCTAAATTTAAAATTAGAGCTTTAAAGCGCAAGACCCTTCTAAATATCGAATTTCATTAAGATCTGGTCACCCTTACGTAAGTTACAAATACCTCAATTTTCAAAATTACCCCCCCCCCAACTCCACCAAAGAGAGCAGATCCAAAGAGACCATTTTGCTCATCATAGTAGAACAGTCCAGCAACTATTTCTTTAGAGATACTTGACATGTCCATCCCCCCTCCAAATATGCAATTGGACCATTATTCTTTAAAACTAAATGTTGCTTTAAACTAAACCAAAATGCATTGGGTTTATGGTTGCCAATAAGACACCCCAGCAATATATCAAGAACGACTGGGCGTATTAAGTTGAAACTTTTGGGGCTGCTACTGTTACTACTTCTACTCTGGCAATTTAAATAAATAAAAAGGGTTTAAGTATATCCAGGTTGTCAAAGAGCATTGATTGAATAATTTGGGAATAATATTAAATTTTATATTTCAGGTCAATTTCAGGAGTAATAACATTAAATTAAAGAATGCTGTTTGTGTCAGGATTAAAAATTATTGAAGAAGTTTCTCCAACATACAATGTCTTATACAATATCTTTCTCCAAATCTCCTAGAAAAAAACTGAAAAGATATAAAAAAAAATAAATATGAAAAAGATTATGTCGATAAAAAACGAACAGAAATTAATTTTAAAAAAATTCCACGAACCAAGATTTTTAAAGAAAAGTAAAGAGATCCATTAATCCAAAATGAGCAGAAATGGGGTCAAATAATCTTCCAAGCGAAAAGCTACCACAAATCTCTATTAATAAAAAAAGGAAACTCAAAACGAACAGAAATTAAAATAAGTAGCCGAGTACAACTCAAAACGATCGAAAACTAACATGAGTAGGGCTGATAACCCCCATGACTTTTCAAGACCAGAATATAATTTGCGCTTTACTGAAAACAAAATACGGTTTAAATGTTTTCATTTTTTCTTTCATAAATACAAATTTTTCAAAACTTTAAGGAATAAATATCAGTATATGGCAATTAAACTGATAATCCACGATGATCTTTTTTTTTAGTAAAGCGCAAACCTCAAAAAGTGCAACCTCTCTCCCCCTATTAATAGTCTGTCGTTTTTTACGAACTTCTGTGTATTCTCGGAATCAACTGCTGTCTTGAAGAAGATGCTGACGATAAAAAAGTTTAAAACTTCAACAGAAAAACATTAATCACAAGAAGAAGTATTCGACATTCTTGTGATTAGTTGTACTAGTTGACTAGTTCTAAAATTCTAAAATACGCCATGTTACTACTTTACGTCTGCCTATATTTAGTTGTTCCCTGAAACATTGGCCAAACCGGTGCATGGTGTATTCTGAACATGTTTTACCTTTATTTATCATTTTGTCCTTTTTCGGTGTTGCAAAGAAGTATAAAATTTCAGAAAACTATCTAATTACTTATTTTAAACGAAAAATGCTAATTTTTGGATGTCTTAAATTACTGGTGGGTTACTATTAGACGCTTACTTTTTTCCTTTTTTACATGGTTGGGTTTAAGCGAATACCTCACAGGTTAAATTAAGAAAAAATGAGTATGGAGAAATGGCAATAGGTACCCCAAAAAAACAGACAATGGAAAATAGCATAATCCACCTGGGGATTAAGGCAAGTCCAAGTCATAGCTACGGTAATCATGTGTAGCGGTATATGACGGATACGTTAATTATGCCACTGAAAGGCGAGTGCTATCGGGGAAAGTATGCTAGGTGTTTTCAGGGATTTTTACTACGGAGATTTTTTAGATATTTATTCGAGAGACTGAATATAAAACAATAAGCTTTGCGAAAATGGGTTTGATCCCTCTCTCAAGAGGTATAATAAATAAACAACTTTAATGCTTTTTAAGCGCGATAAAACCCTTGAAAGAAACCTAATGATAGTAAGTAAACAATGGAGCTGTCACCAAAGCAGGGTAAAGGAAGAACTTGGAATGAATCACTAAATAAAGGGGCAATTAAAATCAAGTAGTTGAGGGCATCAAGCCATGGCCAACTGTAGAAAAAGCCCAGACAGATAGTCCGAGTGAGTGAGAGGCAAATCTGGCATAAGCCCTTTTTAGGATTGTATAACAATGATGTCAGCTCTTTGTTGATAGATAAGTCTATCTATCATCCGTCTATACGTTATTCCTAGGGCAGAACTAAGGTAGATAGTCATAGAACTAAGGGATGAAAGATTGGATTGATTTTGGGTTGACGTGTGACGGACAATGTCCACTGTCCGTCTTCAAGCTGTTGACTTCAAGTGGCTTTGTTCGGCGGTGAGTTGTCAATAGTAGTAGTAGGAAATAGTACATTTTTGGCATCTTGCTTCTTTTCCAGTTTGTTTTTCGAGTTAACTTTATCGTTATGGCCTCGAGGGGAAAAAACATCAAAATAGTTCATCTTTTTATAAGACTCGTTATTCCTGAAAAATGGAATCAGCTAGCCCTAAAAATAGTGTCAGGCGTTTTTTTTTTTTTTTTTTTTTTTTTTTTTTTTTTTTTTTTTTTTTTGCTGTTTTCTAAAAGTCAAGTCTTTATGTATGTATGTGCCCCCTCAGTGCCTTCTTGAGCTATTGTTTATAATCGTTTTTGTATTTTAGGTACAACAAAAGTATGTCCTGTTATACCCAACTGCTGCCTGTCAAAGCCTTTGTTCAAAAACGTCAAGCAGTTGTGGGGAAGATAGGTCAAACCTTCCGTGAGCTCCATTTACTCTTACAGACTTTAGATTGACTAACCGATAATGAATTCCAGGCCAAACTTTGTAAAGCAATAAAAGAGAGTAATTCAGACTCGTATGTTTTCGGTCAAAATTTTGGTGTCAAAAATAGGAGATGGGTTTTGAGGAAGCCCATTTTGAAAAAATTGAAATTGAAACAGATTGACGAAATTGAATTGGAGAAATCGGAGACGACTGCGAGGAAACGATGGGACAAGAATGTTAAAACGATCTCATTGTCAAATGATGTTGATAATTTTTATAAACATTCCATTTCATTGCAGAGTGATGATGAATGTGATGAATTGGAGGGATTATTTGATTCTTTCGCCATAGCTCTTGGGATTTTAGCCTTTATTGTGCATATTCTTGGAATGTACTCTGCTGTATATTTCTCTTTCTTGTGATTTTTTTAGATAGTGAAATTAGTTGTTTGAATTTTCCCGAAAGTGTCTTGCTTCCAACAAGTTTTGTAACTATTTTTACAGTTGTTAGCATTTATATTGCTGAAAATTTATCTAACTCTCTCCCTCTTTTGTCAATGCTGGTATTTTAACATATTACTGTTATTATTGCTAAAGAATAACAACAAATTAATGCATGATACAACGACAACTCCTACTCAGATACTCAGAAGGTGCAATTTGGTCTGACTAAAAAAATTATTTAACTTTTTTGGTCTGATTTGTATTAATATTTTAAGAAAGAAACAATTTTCCGCGAAAAAAAAAATTCTAAACTTAACGAAATGTAAATCATTTTTTCACCATTGACTACAGATTTGAGTTAATTAACGATATAGTTATTTATGTTTTACTATCTCTTGTTTTTATCAGTCTTATTAGCAATACTTTGAGTTTCATTGTCGTTATTAACTATAGCAGTAATCAGGGTCTAGCAATATTCCAGTGGCCTATTATTTTTGTAGACCTATTAAATGATAAAGAACAGCATACTCATGTATAGATTTCTTGTTTTGGTGGAGAGGGTATAGACAAATACGTTTATTTCGGGCTTCAGATCTGCCCCCTCAAGATCTCAAACTTTCAATAATTTTCATTTATTTGGCCTGCTCTTTCCTTTTTTCGAATCCCTCCCACCTCCTAAAATATTCACCTGTTACAGATGTTCGCGGCACTCTCCTCTCTGACTGTGCCATAATCAAGTAACCACGTAGGAAGTATGATATGGGTGTACACAGTGCTGGCGATTTTGATGAATTTTGTGGAACCTAAGCGTAATATGATGGGTAAAATATAATAGGCATGACTTTGTTCCTCATTTTTATTTTTATTAAGGGTTTTTCAACTGGCGCTATTCAAAAATCTACTAGTTGTGCTGTGGAATCATGTAAGGCGGTTATACCTAGAAGGAAGGGACATGAGCTGGGCCCCGTGTCTATTTAATTAAAATGGGAAGTGTTGATCAAAGCTTTGTGGTTTTCAAATAAAAAATCGTAAAATATATCTATTGACACTTAGAACAAGCTATATACAAAGACCCCTTAAACTAGGCACATACAAGTTTGAGTTTATTTATTTACAGTGTATATACAATATAAAAAATACGAGACAAAGCATTCCGGCCCCCCCCCCACCTCCACCAGTGACTACTCGACCCGAAAACAGAGAATTTTATACAGATAAGGAAATTTGTTTTTGTTTTTTTTGGGGGGGAGGGGATATTAGGAAATATTAAATGTTATAATCTTAATATTAAATTTTAGTAATTTAAATTAAATTTAATATTAGTCTTCTTAATATTAAATCAATATTAAGAAGAAAAATGGCGATTTTCCCCTTCTCTCATCGTATCACCCTGATCATGTCCATGAGTCTTTTTTTATGTTTATATGGCCCAAAAACATGCGATTGATCTGGCCTGGACTTTGACAAGTTCGAATAATGATCCTCCATTAAACATAAAGAATTAAAACGCATCATCTATAGCCAAAAAAAAAAAAAATTTCTTGTGCTGGTACTTCGTAAAATATAGAAACCTGAATTAGTCTAATGAACTTTTATTAATTTGAAAAGAATGTTCATAAGCATCTGGTGGATCACAAATCAGTAGACAATGTGATGAAGAATGCAAAGATGTCATATGTATCATATTTGAAGCGAATCTAGGCCTAAAATCCCTTGGAAGCTGTTCTTAAGCAACAACGACGTCGTTTCAATGTTCCCTTCGGCGTAGGGGGCAAGAGATAAAAGTTTCCCTGTTGGGGCCGTGAATGAAAAAAAAAATTCTCCTAAAAACCAGATTTTATAAATTGATCTACGAATTTATAACTTAGGGGGTTGACTTTACCCTCTTCCATGCGAGATCGCGGGCCTGATAATTTTTCTAACTTCTTGGAAAATACGTAAGAGATTGTGTGCACCCAAAGACCCAATAACCGAGCATAGTGGCAAGTTTGAGTAAAGGAAACCGATGCTAATTAGACAGGCAAATGAATTTTTGTTCTTCTCCTTGCTAATTATTTCAAATACGTTAATTTTCACAAATTTTCGCTATTACAAATTATGCATAGATGCTTTGATATCAGATTTTGCACTTTCAGAAAAAAAGTTTTAGAGAAAACTTGATGAATAGCCTATCTTTTAATGGATCTTAATGGATTTATATGTTGTTTTTTTTTTTGGTAAATTGGTAAAAGGGTGTGTTCTTGTCTGAAATATACAAGTCAAATAGTACAAATACGCCATGTTGAAATTCGTCTCAATTCTGGAAAAAAAAATTCTACCAGACTGCCCCCCTCTCTGAACCGGATCTTTTTTCAAAACCAGAAAGATAAGGAACGTTATATAGAAGAGGGCCGTGACCCTTTCCTAAGATTAATAACCCTTTTGAAAAATGTTGAAACTGGGAAATAATGTAATTACAGTCTTTACACATGAAAATGGAAACATACTAGGGGCTGTTTTCCTATTTGTTCGCTATTATCTTTTGGTAAGTTTACATTTTATCATAATTTTCTCGTTTCCAGTTATGATTCTATAAGAAAAAAAAATTAATTGCAGCCGGTATAGCCGATCTCGCAGCTTCAGAAGCTAAGCATTTGATCAAGCAAACAAAAACGCAAATAAAAATTATTTTCGGGATAGAAGTAGTGGCAGTATAGTAAACAATTTTAAATAAAAAAAATAAATTGATTAGCAATGCGGCAAAAGCTAAGTTTCCGATAACGAAATTCCAAAAAAGTCACAAGAAAAATGGAAATGAAATTGTCAACCCTAGTGAGCTAATATAGATATGTATATATATATATATATATATATATATATATATATATATATATATATATATATATATATATATATATATATATATATGAAATCCTTTGTCCGTTATTGCAGCGGTTCGAGTCATGGTGCCGCTGGCTATTTGGTTTGGAACGGAAATCAGTGGTGTGACTCTGTAAGCTCATTCAGAGTCGGTCCAGCTCTAAATGGGTACTTGGTGAGATCTGGGTGGGGGGTAAAACAGGAAGGGTGTGCGAAATTACAGGACGGCTGGCCTCAACCCCCATGGCACTGTCTGACTGAGAGCCATGAAATGGAGATCAGCATCGCCGGTAGGGACTTTAAATTCTAATACCGTGTTTTTTTTACCTTTTTTTGTGTCAATTCACAAATATGCAGGGAGGGCCATTCCTTCAAATAGGGAGGATACTGTTATTTTCAGTTTTATTCGATAAAAACACCAACAAAGGCATTTTCACATTTTCACTCATTTCCAAATAAAATCAAGGGAGGGGGGAGTGAATTGACTTACATGAATAAATGTAACCAAGCGAATTTATTAAACTATTGTTAAAGATAAGAGTATGGGGATGAAACCATGTACCGAATGAAATACAGAGGAAACATTGCATGTCACGACTCGGGATATCATGACACATTTTTTCTGAAACCAAATACAGTGGCATCAGTTCACGAAAAAGTAGAGGGGAGGGGCAAAAGTATTTTTCTATGAACATACCAAAGAAGTTATTCTTCAAAGTCTAGGGCATAAATGCTCCCCCCCCTCCCGCCTACTGACAAGATAGGAACAAGAAAATAAAATAAGCTAACCTGATCCTATTTAATCTATTTCAAAAGTATATAATGACTTAGTTTAAAAGTATGTTTACTCTTAACCATGTGCGAGCCGCTCAGGTTCTTTCCTTTTTTGCAATATGATAAAACAAAATGCAATCAGAACCAAAAAGTATATTTTATTTTATGCAATTACTCCATATAGGCTATGTCCTTCCTTTGAAACTATTTAAAATATAAGCCTTAATTAATATTTTCTTTCGAGAATAAAAAAAAATACATGAACATATTTTTTTCTGTGTGAGTTTTGTAAGTGTCATTGGTGTTGCTGGGGTCGACTCCCCTCGCACATGCTGGGCTCCCCAGCGGATGAATGTCAGCGTTATTTGCACTTGATAATTTTATGAGTTAATTACGATAATGGCAAATGTCAGACTTAACTTATTGCTTTTCCTACAAACAAGATATCGTTCCACACAATTAAGTAATGTTGTCAAATGTCTGTCTGTTGTTCTTAAAAACTGCTAATTTGAAAATGCCAATTTTCATTTTATGTTGTTCTATTTATTTAAGAGTGAGAGAGGATGAACGTATGTAGGTTTTATTTTCGTAGCTCAAATGCAATTATTTTTAAATTGTTCTTTTCTAGTTGGAAAATATGTTAGTTGAAACATTGATAGTGATGATAGTGGATTCTAGTGTTTAAAATGACTCGTATATCTCGTTTTTTTCTGAAAATGCTATGCAATAAATAAAGTTATATTTCATAATTGACACGTTATTCTAATAGTGTTAAACTATATAAGCTGACTGTAAAACCATAGAGAAACAGAGGGACTACTCTACGAAAAAAATCTTGAGACTCAAAAACTGTTCATTTGTTTTTTCTGGCTTATAATTTCACACAGGTTTTAAAACCAATCGAGTTTTAGAAAGGCGGGGCTATTTGTCTCTTGCAATAAAGAATGAGGCAACTAACTTACGGAATCACTGAAATAAAGAGCAGGGTAAATTCTAGTTTAGTGACTTCTTGTTATCTCGGAAAGGGGTTAGGTTAGGAAAATGAAACTTTTGGGGATGGGTCTACAGGCTAAAGTATATTCCAGGAAGGTATTTTAAAGTAACCACCTCCACTCCTTCTCCCTCTAGAGGACCCTGAAATACGCCTAAATGACAGGTCTATACCTATTGAAATTTTGACAAAACAGCAATTTACCTTAATTTTCAGTTACCAGTTGCCTTTTCTCTGCCTTTAGTTCTGAAAATGCAATTCTTGTTATTTGAGTAGATTTCTGAGCCATATCAATGTTTTTTTTTCTTCAAAATTTAGGAAATGTATTTGCATATCTTCAAAATCTTATAAATTGGGATTGAGCAAAGTTGTGAAGCTGAAAACCATTTTGTTGTACTTTAACAAGCAGAAGATCTATTTTGCAAGGTTTCACTTTTATAACACATATTTTAAAGGTCATCAAAGGTCAGGACCCTCTAGAGGGAGAGGGAGTGGAGGTGGGTACTTCAAAATAAATTTCTGGGATATACTTTAGCCTGTAGACCCATCCCTGAAAGCTTCATTTTCCTATCCTAACCCCTTTCCAAGATAGCCAGAAGTCACTAAACTAGAATTTTACCCTCTCATTTTACCAAAGAGCAGTTTTTACTAGGAAATTGTTTAACCATCAGACGCAAAAAGAAACGTCATTATAGATCGTTATATTCAGTCAAATTTCATTGAAAATAGTCGTACGTTCATCCATCTAGACTGCAAGTAGCAAGGGTCTTAACTATCCCTATCTATCATGGATGACGTATGCATTGCATCTGTATGGATAATTTTTCATTGTGACTTCTTCAGCTACCAGTGTGTCATTTCCAAAGTTGACGCTGCAAAGTGATTTATCACTATTTCTAGTGATTTTTTATACAACCTAAAAAATGACTAAATCAACCAAGAAATCACTAAAAATCTATATCTGTTTTTACCGGATGACAACCCTGGTGTGATTTCATCAGACTCAGATGACAGGCATAAAAAAGAAAAGAAACATATTGATCAATACGTAAACACATTGATCGGATGCGCCTGTTATCATGGTTGCACCTACCGCTGAACAATTATGACCTAAGGTTCTTACTAAAATCAGATTGTTATGTACCCAGTACTTGTGGTCTTTGGATGCAGGGTAGTAGTGACTAATTTTGGGGCTCTAAGGTATATTAAGTCAGGTAGGTGAACCTTTCCTGAGATATTGCAAATCTGCTAATTTTAGTGCTATTAGTTTTACCTAAGATGTTCTTTAAGGTAATATTCGCGTAGGTCTTGTATGATGATCCTTTAATTTGATAGGTAATGTTCAAATATATTACATCATAAACCCTAATAATACTCCTCTATTAACAGTTACTGCAGTAAGGTGGTTGTAGGACTTTCAGTCTAAACAGAAGGATTGCATGGGCGATCAATTTCCCAGTTTTTCGCTTTGGTAACAACCAATGACGATAACTTGAATATAATGGTTCCGTTTGTATGTGTTTCTGCCAATTTTGGCTACTTATTGGTTTTTGTCTTGTATAAAACGTTGGCCTTTTTCTATTTCAGCGACAATATTGATCGAGTCTTGAAGAGTTTCAAGTTAGCCCTATGCTCTCCCACTTCTTGCTATAATAGACGTATATTTTATTGTGTTTCTGCCATTTCTATGGCTCCACGAAAAAGTGTTTTCATCTAGGCGTAACTGAATTTCTGTGTACGGAACTGAGGTATCTTCGCTCGGGCCCATATACACAAGTGGAGGAGGAAGAGGCTTTTCTTATTCTTTTTTTGTAATCAGTCAAAATGACAGCCAAATCACTACCAACAAGCGTAGAGCTGATAATATGCTTTTTGACCTCAAATCTTCGTCTCCGGCCCTCTTGAGAATAAAATCAGCCGATTTCCTCAGAAAGCTAGGGCCCCATGCGACTTGGATACGAAATAATGTTGAGTCTTTTCCCAGGGGTGACCGGCCATAGTGCTATCAGTACCAGTGCTTCCTGACCACATTACTAGTTCGAGGCATTGGAACTGGTCTCGTCACTGTGCTATCAAAATCTTTAGGGGGACAAAACATCCTAATTTTATTACTCAATTCCTCTCTTCGAGAAGAGTGACTAAGAATCACCAGCCATGTCAGGGCTATCATATTTAGTTAATTGGTCAGCTGGTAAACCTTGTTGTAAATGTTGGCTACGGTGATCTGATACCATTTTCATGGAGTTTCAGACTTTTAAAAAAATTCCCCTTTTTAATAAAAAAAAAAGAATCTTTGAAGCACGATACACCTTTAGAGTAGAAGGGTGGAATTAAGTAGGGTGCAGGCCCCCTTATATACGAAATAACTTATGTTCGTTTTAAGTTTTAATGTTGCTCCTTACTTTCAGTTGAAAATATCTTTTTGTATTTAATTTCTGATCTTATTTCAAATCACGTCCTGGCCTAGCCAAGAGGTAATGTGGGCCACCACACCCAAAAACCACCGATGACTTGCTGATACATTGCATATATTAATAATTGAAAGTTGGTTGATAGTATCCTAGATTGGGTGGCCGGCGTTTACCCTCTGGAAAATACCCCCCGTGGAAAATAGTCCCCACGTGAAATAACCCCTCCCCTCATGGAAGATAAGAATTTCCAAATTTGACGATTTTATTTGAGTTTTTTTCCGAAAGGGGAATGAATTTTTTTACTTGTATATTATACGCCACTCATTCAAATTTACGATGTGTAAAACTCGAAAATAAGCCTGTTTCTTAGTTAGTTTCTTTCAGCTTAGCGCGAGACAAGACAAAGACAAATGACAGAATAGATGGGGAATACATTTTTATAAATCTATTTTTATAGAATTTTAAGACAAAGTTTATTGTTCTAATTAAATGGTCATTGTGTTTCAGGAATCATTAATAAAGAATTAGGACAAAAGTCCAAACTTTAGCGGAAAGAGCAAGGTCTTGTGGAAGGGACAACTCCTTTCGTATGCGTAACAATTTCTGTTCGTTTTAAGTTTTGATGTTGCTCCTTACTCTCAGTTAAAAAAAACCTGTTTTTTTCTGATCATTTTTAAATAATACTGGGAAATCCGGCTCTCTCTCGATGAAAAATTCCGGTACTTGTGTATTATACGCCACTCACTCAAGTTTACGACGTGCGAAACTGGTTTTACAAGAAAAATAAAAAAAAACTAGTTTTTTAAACTGAAAGTAAGGAGCGACATTAAAACTTAAAACGAACAGAAATTACTCCGTATATGAAATGGGTTGTCCCCTCCGCAATCTCTCGCTTGTGTATTATGCGCCACTCACTCAAGTTTACGACGTGCGAAACTGGTTTTACAAAAAAAAAAAAAAAAAAAACTAGTTTTCTAAACTGAAAGTAAGGAGCAACATTAAAACTTAAAACGAACAGAAATTACTCCGTATATGAAATGGGTTGTCCCCTCCGCAATCTCTCGCTCTTTGCGCTAAAGTTTTTAATTGTTTTAAAAATTAGAATTGTGGCAAGCAGTCAAACTTTAGCGTAAGGAGCGAGGGATTGCGGAGGGGACAACCCATTTCATATACGGAGTAATTTCTGTTCGTTTTAAGTTTTAATGTCGCTCCTTGCTTTCAGTTAAAAAACTATTCTTTTTTATTTAATTTCTGAACGTTTTTGAATTAATGCATGTTTGATTTTAGCTCTCCACACATAAATTATTAAAATGAAATTTGCATATTAATTCTCTTTTTGGCTAAATGGCTTTCTGTTAGTTTTGATCAGACGATTTTGAGAAATAAGGGGTGGGGAAGGAGGCCTAGCTGCCCTCTAATTTTTCGGTTACTTAAAAAGGGAACTAGAACTTTGAATTTTTAACGAACGTTTTTATTAGTAAAAAAATACGTAACTTAAGAATTAACTTACGTAACAAACTTCTACATTCTTACATTTTTATTATGTATATGAAGGGGTTTGTCCCCTCGTTAATACCTCGCTCTTTACACTAAATCTTAAATTTTGTCCCAATTCTTTAAGAATGACCCCTTCAGAAAGGCCGTGGAATAAATAGTTGAAATTACTAAAAAAAACTTTAGCATAAAGAGGGAGGTATTTATCTCCTCCTAAATACCTCGCTCTTTATGCTAAAGTTTTTTTAGAACCCTCATATTCATAATAATCTCTGTTCGTTTTATTTAATGCTACTCCTTATTTTCAATTGGAAAAAACTTTTCATGTTTATTTTTTCATTGTTTTTTTTTATAGTAATGCTAGAAAATCCCGCGCCCTTTTCATTGAATTTCTCTTCCCCCATGACATATTCCTCCAATAAAAGATCCTCCCACATAGGCCCCTCCCCCACCCCCAAACCAAACAAGAGCTAAGAGCTCATATGACACTTGTGACGAGGCAAGAAGAGCTAAGAGCCAAGAGATCATATGGTGGGGTATTTTTATTTTACGAATAGGTGATGGGATCTTAAAGAAATTTGATATTTAGAAGGAATTCATGTCTCAGAGCTCTTATTTCAAATCCCGACCAGATCTTTTGACATTGGAGGGAGTTGGAGGGGGAAATATTGGAAAACACTTGGAGTGAAGGAATCGGGATGAAGCTTGGTGGATAGAATAAGCAAATGTCCTTGATACGTGATTGACGGGACCTTACTGGATTCACTCTCTTCGGGGGAGTTGGGGGAGGGGTTCATTGATTTGGCAAGTTTGGTGGTTCTGGACGTGCTAGGACGATGGAAATTGTTAGGCGTGTCAGGGAGCTGCACAAATTGACTTGATAAAGTCGTTTTCCAAGATTCGACCATCTGGGGGACTAAAGGGAGAGGAAAATTAGAAAAAAATAGGTATTTATAATATACGAGTGGGTGATCGGATCTTAATGAATTTTGATATTTAGAAGGACATCGTGATTCAGAGCTCTCATTTTAAATCCTGACCGGCATTAAGCCTCTTATTTTCCTTTTAAATCAATCTATTGATTCATAGAATTTTGCTAGAGTTGGATTAAAGCTGTCCAAATACTTTACCTCTCCTCCCTTGTGCACAAATATATAGCCCAAATTATGTATTTCCCATCTACTCTAAAGAAGCTAACGAAGAAAGCTTCTATTCTGTCATTTGTCTTTGTCTTGTCTCGCGCTAAGCTGAAAGAAACCAACGAAGAAACCGGTTCGTTCTCGAGTTTTGCACAGCGTATACTTGAGTGAGTCGCTTATATTACACAAGTTCCAAAATTCCTTTCCCCTACGGAAAATAAAGAAACAAAACTCGCATAAAATTCTCAAATATCGAAAGCCTTATTTTCCATGGGGGAGGGGGTATTTTCTGAGGGGCAGTGGCGTCGTTTGGGAGGGGCAAGAGGGGCAGTTACTCCTAATAATTTTGAGAAAAATTATTAAGCAGCTTTAACTGCTGCTCGTTTTAAGTTTCAACTTCGCTCTTTACTTTGAGCAGATAATTTTCTTTTGAATTATTCCATTCTCGTTTTTACTATAAAAACACGAAAAACTAGGGTCCACTACACTTCCTAAGTTCCACATTAACATTCATACAAATATAGCGGGTTCGAAATCCTATCATAAATTAAGTATATGAGCCTAGTTAATGGTAAAATTGTGAAAATGTACTATAGTTTCTTTTCCGCCACGTTTGCTCAAGTAAAATTTTTTCCTCTAATAATTAAAGGGTTTTTTTTACATCCTAATATCTATCAGTTCAAGATAAGATTTTCTTGTTTTATAATTTTAAAAAAGGACATGCACATACCCCCTATGTCTGCAAATAGTATCTATCATCTCAATAAATAATATCTATCAGTTCAAGATCTTTTCTTGTTTATAACTTTAAAAATAGATATGAATACAGCGATAACTTTAAAAACGGGATTGTTTTCAGTGATTCCAGAAATGGAATAACTGAAAAACAAGAAGTCATTTAAAACGAAAAAATTTTTCATTAAAAAACATGAAAAAGAAATCATCTAAAAATAAAATTAGACTTAGCACTTTTTATAATAATATTACGTGCTTTAGCTATATAGGTTAAATCAGTTGTAGTTTAGTCATAGAAGTTAGTAGAGAAGGGGATCAGCTGTAGGAATCATAAATGGTTTTAGCTTTTTACTTTCAATATTTAGATCAAAACTCAAATATAACCTTCAAGTTCTCTTATTTGTAATTGAAACGTCTAATAAGTGCTGATAACGTCATATTCCTTGCGTTTTGGATGCAAATATAACCTATAAATGATTAACTGGCTCTATGTGCATGTTGATTTTTGTGTACCATGTACCAAGTACTGTGTAGTATTCTGACATTTCACTATTTTTGCTTTTCTTAATATTTCTTAAAAAAGCAAGATAATTTTCAAATTCTAGGTGCCAATTTTTCCCGTTCCACGGAGGGTTTCTCCATAGAGGACAATTTCCGCAGGGGCGGTGGGAATTTATCCGCCAAGTTTTTTCATTGAACAGTACCCTTTTTTGTTACTTTTTAATTTGGAAAAATGAAAAAACAATCCAAAAGTCTACATTTTGGATGCCATTTGGCACTTTATGATTTCCTTATCAGTTCAAATTTATAAATACCAATTAAATATAAAAATTAGTTTATAAATGATTCCATAATTAGTTCTCAATGATGCCCGCGTATCCGGTCCAGCCTTTCCGTTCCAAAAATGTCACCCGAATTGCGCTTTTAGTGTGTCATGTGGCACTTTATGACGGCCTTATCTAGTCTAATATATTAAAAAAAAAATAAAATGTAAGAGTTAGCTTTTATGGCCTTATAAATGTTAAAAATGTCAAAAATGTCAGTGAAATTCCGCTTTTAGTGTATCATGTGGCACTTCAACGGCCTTAATCTAGTCTAATATATTAAAAAAAAAAACAATAAGATATAAGAATTAGCTTTTGTGGCCTTATAAATGTAAAAAATGTCAGTGAAATTGCGCTTTTAGCGTGTCATGTGGCACTTTATGACGGCCTTATCTAGTCTAATATATTAAAAAAAAAATAAAATGTAAGAGTTAGCTTTTATGCGTCCTTGAACATGTGTCTATGATCTTCCATTGCCACAATAGTGACGACGAAGAATATGAGAGCATATCACTGTTACCCATGTAAAAAAGTGTAATTCTTCTTTTTGTTCAAAAATGAGGGGGGTTGTAATGTTCCTGTACAAGATTTCAACAATGGAAATTTGAAGGGCGTACTTTTTGATTTGCTAAGACGTCATTTTCAAATCAAATGCAGATGAATGATGCAATGCGTGTGTTGTTGGAATAGTGCGTAGTTCAACTGTAAGATTAGTCACCTATAATTGGTGCGGGAGTTGAAGGAAGTTAAACAGAGATATGCATTTTAATATGAGCGATAAAGCTGGCAAAAAAATCGAGATGATTAGATCGTCACCACTCATCAAAAAGCTTGTTTACAAGACGGTACTGTCGTCTGCTGCGCCTCACTGCTGACAGTCTTAGCAAAAGTTGAGTCCAGTACTTAATTATGTTTGTTTGATGCATATGCATTGTTTATTTGTGTATTCTGTAGTGTGTTTGATTTTAACGATACGATACAATATTTATTAATAGACACAATTATAACTCTTTATTTTATACATCTACTGCACTGATACGTTTTTGTTGACGTGCAGTCGTGAAAATTAACCATTTTCTAAACACACCAAAAAATAATATAATAAATAACTAACAAAAACATACCACAAAAAAAGAAAAAGAGAGATCGATCTCCATCACAATATCCCTAAAAAAAAACTCCTAACAACCCTACTCCCTCACTATCACCCATCCACCCATACCTTTTTACCACCCCCAACCAAATAGACTTCCTACCACCTCCCCACATCCTATCTCCTGAAAAATAAATACAAATTCGACCATTCTTTATTAAATAATCTTTTAACTTTCTCTTAAACTCTAGAAGATGCTCGACCGCCCTGATGTTTACTGATAAGGAATTCCCGACTACAGTTCCAAGAAACTGTAATCAAAATCCTAATCTTGTGCTACTCTTAAGCTCAAGCACTAATTTATCACTATTTCTTGTATCATATTCATGAATATTAACTGTAAACTGTAAAATATTAAATATTAACTGTAAAATATTCTCTTAAACTGTAAACTGATGCTCATTGGTAAAAAATTCCAGACTGCTGTTCCAAGAAAATTCTGATAAAAAGAGTAACGCATTATCTAAATAGTAACTTACCTTTGTTATTGCTCGAAGAATAATGTTTATTTGAGAATTGGGGATGGAACGGACTATATGTACTTTTAACCGCTTGGTACATCTCCTCCATGAGGTGAAAGAGGGCATGCACCCGTAGTCCCAGGATCAGGACAGCTGGGCTGATGCATATTCTGTGAAATATTAATTCAAAATAAGCGCGTCCGTAGGCTTAGCAATGTAGTACGGGAAAGCTTTCGGTTCTTTAACCAGTTCTTTAAAAACTAGCTTTGCTGAGCTCTCAACTTCGATGTGTTTTATAAAGCTATTAGAAATATAATTTGTCTCAATTTTATTGAGTTCCAACATGCTAATAAAACCGATGAAGGGAAGAGCTAATTACTTTCAACGGTATGTATTACTAATTAAAATTACTAATTATAATTACTTAAAAAATTACTAATAAATACTAATTAAAACAATGGAAAGTAGAACAAGAAAAAGAAGGTTTGTAAAAGCTGTTTGATTCCTATCTACGTTTTCTTATAGCAACAAAATAACTAAAAGTGAAAATAATCTTAGCAGTGAAAGCAGCTCAATTTTCACCAAATTAATTAACAAACGTAATCAAATTAAAGAATGAGAAAGATCTGAAAAAGAATTTTCAGATAAATTTTCAGATTTTCATAAATTTTCCAACATCCCGTTCCCCACAAGTGGTTTTAAGATATTGGGGTTGAGAGGGCACTCGACCCGGGCGCTGAAATTTTAGGAGTGCTAATCTGAAATAATAATCTAACATTTAAAATCATCTTGTAATTTTTGAAATTTTATTTTTATTAAAATGGAGTAGAGGTCGTAATTGGTAGTAAATTACTTACTTACTGTAATACTTATATGACAATAATTAGTACTTACTGTTAGTAGAAACTCATTGAAGAGGTCAGAAACGCCACTGCTTTTTCTTGAAGGATAGCCTATGCCCATTGACTATCCAGATGTGAACTCCTTCTTGACCCCCAATAAAAATGCTGGAGCTACGTCTCTGCTGCGGGGGGGGGGTGTGTAAACGCCTAGAACCTCTAGAGTGGTAGCGTAAAAATTTGCTAATCCTCTGGAACCTAATCTCTTATAAATAACAGCAAGTAACTAAAGCCACGGAAAGAATTTGAAAAAAAAGATGAATCGCAGAAGGCTATCTAGGAAGCTGATTTTGAAATGAATAAAGACATCGCATCACAAAGAAATGATGATGCTGGCAGAAAAAATTCAACGGATAAAAAAAAGAAAAAAGATGACTTCGGACTATTTCCGAACAATTTTAACTTACATCCTCTTATCTCGAATCAATTTATCGCAATTAGTTAAATTTTGTTTTTCACGATGCGCACTGACGATAGGTCTAATCAAGAATCTTTTTTTTCAAAATTAATTATGTGCTATAGAATAGAGCGCAATAATTAAGGTAAATAAAAGGATACGGCATTAGACTTTACAGTCCCTACCGGCGGTACTGATCTCCGTTTCTTGGCCCTTCAGCTAGGAAGTACAATGGGGGGTTGGGGGCCAACCGTCCTGTGCTTTCGCACACCCTTCCTGTTTACCTTCCCCAGATTTCTCCAAGTACCCATTTAGAGCTGGGTCGACTGTGGCTAAGCTTACAGAGACACTCCACTGACCCCCGTCACAAACTGAACAATTGGGTACACCGGGATTCGAATCTACGTCCTCTCAGACAAAGGATCCTGAATCCAGCATACCAATCCATTCGGCCAGGACGACAATTGCAATAGACTGTAATTAATTCAAATAAGCTTTATTGAACGCGGGGCAAATCAACCTGTATGTTATTTTCCCAAGCCCCGCGTTCAATAAGCTTATTGCTATTTTTTTGTGTTATTATAGGCGCTAAAGAGGCAATTGCAATTATTAATTGCGTTCAAGATTGCTTATTGAAACCTATTGGATTAATTGATTGTTTATAGGACGTCAGAGCTCAATAAGGTGTAATTCTTCTGTTTTAGATAGAATATTTTTCGCGTATTTATCAATTAGGATATATTAAAGATCTTCATGTCAGCTCCTCCTCGAGTAAATGCGCCACCGCAATGCATTACTGCTTTTGAAGCTGGTGACCTCAATAGGTTTTTGATAATTCGAAATCGATTGGCTATCTCAAAATTTTCAGGTCTTGAGCCACTCAGTTTTTTTACCACAAAATAGCAGAATCTTTTGGCTATTTAAAAAGAGCACTAGAACTTTTAATTAACATTCGGCTACGCCCTCTCCCAATTATAAACAATTTTTAATCTGTGATTTTTCATCTAGAAAAAAAAAAATGCAATATCCAATATTTTTGTGGATAGGAGGTTAGAACCTCTACGACAGGGTTTTCTTATGCGATTGATCTGATGGTGTGATATTCATGAAGATCAGTTGCCTTTTAGGGGTTTTCCATTTTTCCGGAAAACAGGCAAATTTTCTCAGGCTCGTTGCTTTTGTTGGTAGCACCTAAATTTATCGAATTTATATATTCGAAATTAGCATTAAGATTATATTCTTCTGATGTACTACTAGTTATCAAACTTCTTTCTTTAGAGTTTCGGTTTGCCACAAAATGTTTAAAACCTACGAAATTACGAAATATAAAAAAACAATAGTAAATTAAGCAGTTGGCCAGTCTGTTCAGGACTACCGGTAAAAGGCAAAAACTGGATCTTACAATAATGGCTCCATGGTTAGTAGGATGAAAAAGAACACCAATCAAACGAATATTTCGTCTCTGTCACAACAAGACGTCCTCATTGTTGAAAAAGGAAATGAACTTTAACCATAATAATTTTTAAGTGAAAAAGAAATATGAAATCAAAAGAGAATAAATGACAAAACCAAACCAATATGTACAACAACTACTCCATTTAAAAACCAAAAAAATCTATTCGGCCTTCCTCTGCCATCACCTAGTAGGCTATCTGTATTTTCAAGTTTTCGAGGAAGAGGAACATTAGCGATGTTTATTATTGTTGAAACAGGAGAAATAAATGAAAATATGAAATTCTAAAAACAGATTTTCCACAGTCCTTTTCTCTTCCCATCTTTCCACTCATTTTTGATGTACATAAAAAAAAAAAATATAAAGGATGCGGCACTAGAACCTTAAGGTTCGAACCGGCGGTGCTGATCTCCGTCTCAAGGCCCTTCAGCCAGGGAGTGCAATGGGGGATGAGGGCCAGCCATCCTGTGCTTTTGCACACCGACCCTTCCTGTTTACCTTCCCCAGATTTCTCCAGGTACCCATTTAGAGCTGGGTCGATTCTTTGATGTACATGAATACTAGGTTTTATCATTCTAGTATGTCACCACAGGTCTTGGCTGTTGAAAACCGCTGAAATCCACTTTCACAGGCTGTTAATGCTAAGTCGTATTTTAGAATTTATATCAGATGGAAAATTCTGACTGGACTAATGGACACGCAGTGTTGACGTTCATGGAGATCCACCCTAAACTCAAAATCAAATATGTGTGTAGGTACACTAATTTTTTTTGAGAGGACAGTCGTACTATTCATATTTGTTTGATTTTCTCTTTTTGCTCTCTTTTGATTTTAGATTTCTTCCTTAATTCCTGTACTTTTTCAACAAGGACGCCTTATTGTGGTACGTTTGAAGTATTCCTTAGATTATTATTCTTTTATTTCCTCCAGCTGCCCATAGACTCGTTATTTTTAAAACATATTTCTCTTGTTCTTTTTTACGGTGGAACAGATCTTTAGATCTGTTCAATTATTATGTGTCATTTGTTATCAAGCTTTATAATTGGCATGGTACAGCCAGGAGAAGCAAGACCCATAATATTTTATGTGATGATGTTTTTTACGAATGATGTTTCTCAAAGCGGTCATGTAATTGCAGGCCAGCTGAACACAGAATCTTCACCGATATTTTCAGTTTTAGTGTGGATTTAGCCTTTGGACATTAGGTCACAGCTTAGATATCAATATACAGCTATGAAAACTCCTATCTTGCCCATGAGAAGCTTTTGGTACAGAGTTCTGAACTTGGCGCCTCCTCCAAGCCCGCGCTCCGACGTGAAGATCGTACTATAACACAATAGGCGGGAACGCAATTTTGTTTTGTTGCATACACAGCTTAGATACCAATATTGGTTATCTAAGTTGTGCTGCCAGTTTCCTGTCTCCAGCCGCTAGCATCGCTACCGCACTGTGTCCCAAAAATAAACCGAGTTTTCATAACTGTGTTGGTGTGCTATACATATCTAAGCTGTGCATTGGGTACACCTCTTATTCTTCTATTGTTAGGCTAACTTATCTTCCTTGAAAATGCAGCCTATACTACCCTATAGTCTCAGGCGTATTGCGAAAGACCCAAACACACCTTCAAGATGAAAAAATCGTAAATAAAATAAAAACAAATTTAAATGCTAAATATATTATTTTGAAAATGGACCGCATCGTAGCTACTCCTTCACTTTATTTTTATTTGATTATAAAAAAATTGATACCTCACAGGATTTATTTTTCAATAACTATTTCCAGTCATTGAAATATTTCCACATAAGCGTATCCGCATTTCCAGATTCCAACAAATCGCACTGTTTTCCTCAGTGTGGGAGTCTAGCGTTATCTCAACATCGCAGTGCGGTAGATCTTTGCTCAATTTTCGTCAATCACATTCCATAGGCTGCTAGTAATTTCGCAACTTAGAATTGACCCAGGGTAAGGAGCTCACAAATATTTATTTACCTCAGCTTTCATAATCCCAATTAAGGGTAAGGCGCACAACCGAATTCCAATATCTCTCAATCAACTAATTAAAAACCTTATCACGTGGGTTTGCCTTTCGTTCATTAAAATGAAGGTAGTTATTATGTCGAATGTGAATCAAGAAAAGTACAAATGAGTATTTGATGTTTTTTTTCACTAAACAAGGGTCTTTTTTTTAAGGGGGCTATAATTAAGTTTTTGACATTTATTACAATTTAGTAGCGATGGAATCTATTGCGAAATGTTAATTTTTCCTGTTTTATCCCTTTCCTTGTTTTGAAAGTTGTCGGATTAATGTCTTGAATTTTCGCAATCAAACACCAAGGAAAGTTGCAGAAATTTATAATTGTTTTTAATCAACTGTTTTGTTCACATTTCAGAAAAGAAATTATATTCTACGCCAAGTCCGTATTCAGGGGAATGGGGGAAGGGGGTTGAGTCCCCTCCCCAAATTTTTTAAAGGCTCTTTGGGCTGTAAAGAAGGGGGAAGATAAACGAGTCACTTACTCAGAAAAGAAGAAAAAATTAAAATAGAAACAAAATGTATGCGTTTTTTTTCATCCCCCCCGGAAAAATCATGAATACGGCCTTGATCTATGACTTGAATGAAACCCAAAAATTAATTTCTAAACTTGAAATAAAACCGTTAGAAATTCTTCCGCCGCAGCCTTGTTGGTCTAAGACAAAACCTGAAGATGAAGAAGAAGCAATGAGAAGAAAGGTGAAAAGAAAAAGGAGTAGTTTACTCGAAGGTGTCATTTTTAGGGGGGCATTTATCCCCCCCCCCCGCAATAATTTGGAGAAAAATTATTATACAGCCCATATACCTTGATTCTCTCGATATGGACCCCTCTTCACCCCCCCCCCCCCAATAAGAACACTGGAGCTATGCCCCCTTTTTTATGTGCTTGTGCTGCTGCATCGGTGATTTCTTTTTTCATTATATATTGCCTGTTTGGTCCTCCCCTAATTAAAGGCTAAATTACCAGGTACGCACCCCCAAAAACGAATGTTTTTTTAATATTTCCCGTAGTTTCCCAAAAGGTTTCCAGTAGCTTTGCGTGCATTGTCTATTTTGGAGACAAAATTTCCCAGCTTTCCGTGAGAAATCCATCAGATGATCAGAGGTATATTCAACCTCTGGTGTCAGGACCGAATCCGGGGGTTAATGTGGACTATATTTTATGATAATTTGATGTCAAATAACAAAAATGACTGAAAGGTAAGAGGTGCATAAAAATAACGCTAAGACAAGAGTCTCATTTTAAAATTCATATTCGACAGGACAGCAATCGGGAGGGACCAATTGATAACTCTCCGTCCAATTTGAGTGAATACCTTTTCTTCGTAATTCGATTTAATTTTCTCACAATTTGTGATACATTTGTAAACCTAAACTAAAAGATAAAATTTGATAATTTTTAAAATAGTTTTAAACAGAAGAGTATTAGACTCTTCACTGGAAATACGTTAGTATTATTATCTGCATGCATAAAAAAACAAATCTATTACATTTATTGTAAGGGAAATAAATATTTTTCGGGTTGTGGTAGGCCTAGTTACTAGTTCTTCAGTATGAGTAAGTAAGTTGGATCAAAAACCTGTATCCCAAGTAGTAAGAGACATAGATTCGGAATTTTTCTGGATAATTTTCTCCTAAACAGTGAAATCGAGCAGGGAAGTTCCAGAAAATTTGTAAAATTTCCAGTAGTTTTCGAGGAACAAATTAAAACCTTTTTTTTCCTCATTGTACAAGGTGTCAAAACGAAAACACTCCAACTGGGAGAATAAACTTTTACCCAACAATTTTGCGTCGTTCCATTGCAAAAAATTAACTTGTCTCTCTGAAACCGGAGAACAAAATTCCGTATCTCTACTTGATTTTTCAAAAAAAAAATCGTGAAAAGTCGATCTTGAATACCGAATTCCGGTTTTTTGATATTTTCTTCTGGTTTGACTTGATGCCTCCTGTATTTTAATCAATTTAATCAAATTAATCAATTCAATTAATTACATGATTAATCATTTAATCAATTTAATAATTAATATTTTAATCAAGGCCTACTATGAAAAGTGCGCAAGATGACATGAACTTTCGCATATGCTTAGTTGGGTGTGTGTGATTTAACGCCATCGTGGTTAACCGCCACCCAGGAAATCTTGCACCATCAAGAGGATTAGCAGGGTCAGAATAGACAGGTTAGGTTAGTCTATGTCCATATCTTTGTCTATATCTGTGTCTATGTCTGTTTTTGTGTCTATCCTGACCTACCTGAATTAAAAGGTGGCGGAAAACATATGGTGGCGTAAAACCGCGGTGGTATTAAAACACTGCTACGGCTTAGTTGCTTTGTTCACCAAGAAATAAGTTCCAAAGTTGTCATGAAGCAACAATTATTTTGATATTCCAGCGGTAACTTTTTTTTCTAGACAAGGTAGGATTTGTTTTTCGACGCGTATGGACAGATATTGATCTTCTAATAACTGGAGCTGCCATTGCTCTTCCCCAGCAATTAAAATGTCTTCTGTGACTTGATCAGAATCAAATGATTTTTAATTATGATAGAACTTCATATTATCTCTTCAAAAGCCTGAGCTTTTGAAGACACCTCTCTTAATTTTTGGAGAATTCTGTCGTTGATCCTGATTTTGAAAATAGATTTCTTTTTTCTAAAAAATTCCAGCATGCTGTTAATATGCATTTCAGACGCTTGTTTAATGCCACGAAAAGGAAGCAAGAAGACACCAACTATTTTATATACAAAAATGAATCTTATGCTAAACGAAAACAAGGCGAACACTCAGTTCGACGATTACCTTACATACAGAACTTATGTCAGAAGTTCTTCAATGATACGTTGACCTTAGAGATAATAACTTACAGTAACCAAAACGTATCTGCAAACGTTATACGGAAGCATTACCCACGAGATACAGTTGCATGTGTCGCTCTACAACTGTGATCCATGGGATCCAGTTGCAAAACTTTACGTGACCTGGAACCGGAGGTCTAAGTTCCACTACACCTACTCACTAGGCATTATTAGGCGTTTCAATTTGTTTTTTGGCAATTCCCATGCAGACTTAAAACACGCTTCCCGCGACTATAATTTCGAGAATAAACTTCGAAAATAAAATCATCCCAAGCTGCAGCTGTTCACCTCCCCAAATATAAGAAGCGCTAGAGCTCATATGGCACTTGTGACGAGGTAGGAAGAGCCAAGAGCTCATATGGTATGAGCTCTAGCAAAATTATAAGAATCAATAGATTGATTTAAAAGGAAAATCAGAGGCTTAATGCAGGTCAGGATTTAAAATAAGAGCTCTGAGTCACGATGTCCTTCTAAATATCAAAATTTATTAAGATCCGATCACCAACCCGTAAGTTAAGAACACCTCATTTTTTCTAATTTTTCCTCTCCCTTCAGCCCCCCAAATGGTCGAATCGAGATAAACCAAATTTATCAAGTCAATTTGTGAAGTCCCTGACGCACCTACCAATTTTCATTGCCCTAGCACGTCCAGAAGCACCGAACTCACCAAAGCACTAGAATTCCCCCTCCCCCCAACTCCCTCAAAGAGAGCGGATCCGTTCCAATTATGTCAATCACGTATCTAGAACTTGTGCTTATTCATCCCATCAAGTTTCATCCCGATCTCTCCACTCTAAGCGTTTTCCAAGATTTCCAGTTTCCAAAATTTCTGTTTCCCCCTCCAACCCCTGTGTCCCTGGATCCGATTTGAATTGAAAATGGAGCATTTGAGACATAAAATCTTTCTATATATCAAGTTTCATTAAGATCCGATCACCTATTCGTAAGATAAAGATACCTCAATTTTCACGTTTTCCAAGATTTCCGGTTTCCCCCTCCAACTCCCCCTAATATCACCGGATCTGGTCGAGATTTAAAATGAGAGATCTGAAGCACAAGATCCTTTTAAATATCAAATTTCATTAAGATCTGATCACCCATTCGTATCTAACAAATACCTCATTTTTTAATTTTTATGAATTACCACCCCCACCCCTCCAACTCCCCCAAAGAGAGCGGATCCGGTCCGGTTATGTAAGTCATGTATCTTAGACTTGTGCTTATTTTTCTCACCAAGTTTCATTCTCATTTCTCCACTCCAAGCGTTTTCCAAGATTTTTGGTTCCCCCAAACTCCCCCCAATGACACTGGGTCCGGTTGGGATTTAAAATAAGAGATCTGAGATATGAGGTCCTTCTAAATATGAAATTTCATCAAGATCCGATCACTCCTTCATAAGTTAAAAATACCTCATTTTCCCAATTTTCAGAATTAACCCTCCCCCAAAGAGAGCAAATCCATCCTGGTTATGTCAATCACGTATCTTTTTCCAACCAAGTTTCATCCCAATCCCTCCATTCAAAGCGTTTTCCAAGATTTTAGGTTTCGCCCTCCAACTCCCCCTAATGTCACCGGATTCGTTCCAAATTTAAAAAAAGAGTTCTGAGACACAATATTGTTCTAAATATCAAATTCCATTAAGATCTGATCACCCGTTCGTAAGTTAAAAATACCTCATTTTTTCTAATTTTCCCGAATTAACCGACCCCCACTCCCCTCCAGATGATTGAATCGGGGAAACGACTATTTCTAATTTAATCTGGTATGGTCCCTGATACGCCTGCCAAATGTCATTGTCCTAGCTTATCTGGAAGTGCCTAAACTAGCAAAACCGAAACAGACAGACCGACAGAATTTGCGATCACTATAGTTGGTAAACACCAAGTGCCATAAAAAAAACAACTGTAGCCCTGTATCAAAAGAGCTTGCCAGCGACCCTTCCCCTTTTCCGAAGATGAAGAGAATTATTATTGAAGAAGACCCTTCCCAAATTGAGTTGTTTCTCAAGTTTTCGTCACGAAGAAAACATGAAGAAATACTTTTTAAATTGCCGTATTTATAGAGCATTAACAGAGACGGCAACCGTGTTAGTTGTTTTTTCTCATTTGTAGTGAGCTCTTATGAAATGTGGGATCAAGACTGAGGGGCCTCCCATTCTTTACCATCTGGTGTACACCCAAGAATACACCACTTTCGGCCACGCGTGACATATACCACTGGTGTAGTTGATTTTTGAAAATAGACATATCCCCGATTGAAATCGCTGGGCATATATTTAAGAAAAAACCTGCTAGTTAAGGCGTGTCTCTTCATTATAGTGTTTTCAGGTGAAGTCGCACGCTTACTTAGACTTTTTCTGGCAGATCATGTCTTCATTAGTACTTTTTAAGGCTTAAAAGGCGATGAGGTACATTTGAAGTGACTTTTTTCAGGTAAATTTAATTCGGGCCGACTTTGCCTGAAAAAGCCACAATGAAAAAATCATATCTTTTTAAGGCAGTTGATTAGTTCGGAAAAAAAAGTTGGAGCAAGTGTTCAGTCCTTCAAATAAATATATTTTTGGAAATATGGAGATGAGTTTCCGCGATTAACACTCACAGAGCAAATAGATTACACATTTTCCGTAAAACTCCGTTTAAAATCAAAGCCGCCCTTTTGTTATGTTGAACCCGTTTTCCATTACTCCCAAAATAAAAGAAGAGATAAATATAATCAGGTATCATGAGACTCTTGAACTTAGAAGAGGATTTTAAACCGACACTTGTTAATGTTACTTGAAACCATCCTTAAAGTTATCCTTCTAGCATTCAAAAGAGGGCTTGAATTCAAAGGGTGAATTCGATACTGGCAAAAAAAGTCGTTTCAAAATGCTCCTTGTAGCTGTTGATACATCAAAACACGCTTAATTGATGGCTTTAAATGTCAAAGGGAGGAGTATAACCAACAATTGAGGGGGTGATCCTGAAGACACAGTGCATGCGTTATTAGGAGGGGGCTCCGAAGATCTCTCGTTTAATAATACTCGTTTAGTAGCCATTTTTTGCCGAAATTTATGAACAATGGAATAACAGGCACTTGTTAACTATATGGAACACACCCAAGAAGTAGAGTTAGATTAATCCTCGTGAAATATACCAAACTATGAAGAAAATATAATACTTTAGAAACAAAATTAAGAAAACTACGGCAAAGAATTACGGAAAGTAGGCCGCCCAGAACGCATTATATTAAATACCTTACATAACTTAGCCTAACCTAATCGCTAATCACCTCTATATACTAAATATTTAAACCTACTTAATTTTAAACCTACTGCTCATATCTACGTGCTTTTTATCTATTTTACCATCCATAAGTCCCATATAGCACTAAAACTGGCACTTTTGGTGCCAATTGTTTAGTGGGAGAGATTGGAAGCGTAAGACGGTAGCATTGCAATAATTGTGGTTCAAAGCCCTTAACTGGAGGTTTATAAGAACCTCTCACACATACTCCCCCTCCAGACCCTCTTAGTAAGTTTCATAAATTGCTTACTTCTCTTAAAAGTGAAAGATTATTGCGAAAACAAATTAACTAAAACTAAAACTTTTTAACAAAAATCTACGAAAAATTAAGCTTGAATGATCAACAGTTTTGAATTAAACCTTCAAACTTCACTCTGCGACGAAGCCTGTTTGGTAGTTCTAATGGCGGTAATTGAGGGGATCGGATGTCCTTGCCCCCTTAGTTTTTCTGCTTCTGCCTAAGTTTTGAAGAACACCTTTTTTTGGTTATTTCATTGGAAAAGGCACTTTTTTCATTTGAAAAAAAAAATGGAAGAAACAACTGAAAGTGCACTTTGTGGGAATGTGTTATCAATTCAAATTTTTGAAAAGTGATTAGGCATAAATATAAGCTTTTATATGAGCCCTTAAACAGCTCACTTTATTACAGTATCCTTCTAGTTTTTGCTAGTCAGTAGTCGATCTATAAAGCCCTGTCTTCATTATGGCTTTTTCAGGCGAAATCGACAGAATAAAAACAGCTTTTTGCTCATCGAAAAATAAAAGTTCCTGAAAAACATGTATTGTTTTTTGAAGTATGGATAATGAACTTCATTCTATAGACTGAAAGTTTTTCGTAGCTTTCAAGGTTATCTGCAGTATTTTCTAGAATTGTCTTAGCAACCCTAGATCAGTGATAATCAGAAATTATATTAAAAATAAGTTTTCAACTGAAACTAAGGAGTGATATTAAAACTTAAAACGAACAGAAATTAGTCTGTATAAATAAAAAAGATCATGGCAGCGTTGTTTCAACGCTAAATTTTAATAAAAAACGAACAAAGATTAATTTTAAAAACAAAGCTTTTCCGAGGGAAGTAAAGAGCGAAGTTGAAACTTAAAACGACCAAAAATTATTACTTCACAGTCTATCTAATATATATAAAAAATCTAGCACAAAGTAAAGCTAACTAATTATGTTTCCCTATACTTTTAGGATTATAGAAAACAAGCGCTTTACTGAAAACACAAATAATAGCTTTAAAAAACACATGAAAAATTTGTTTATATTCATTTTTGTTACGTTTTTTATGAGTCAGACAAGCATTCCGGAGGGGGGAGGATCAAACCCTCCCCCTTGGATACAGTATTGGACCTGTGCTACCACAAAATCATGCAATTTTTCTGGCAATTAATACTATTTTCTACATAATTTGCGTATTTTCTCGCTTCCTTTAGAGTTCCGAACCTTCCCCTCCGTCCAGAACGAATTCCTGCATAAGTAACAGTGTACAACTCCAATCTCCATGGGAACACTTGAAAACCCTTACAGTGAATAGTGTAAATCCATACAGCTAAGATAAACCAGAAAAGCTAAAGCGAGAAAATGAAAGATGTCATCCTTAATTCTAGAGTAACATTTATGACATTTTTCTACAGCATATGTTTTCATTCTATAGAATTTAGTCCCTTTTTTATGTTCAAACAAAAGGTGCATTCTAGGGAAAACGAAATTCGCAATAATTCAGCAAGTCCCCCTGGTGTCTAAGCAATAGTCGGAATGAGATGTTAAATCAGCCCCTTTCATATCTTTCATGACTTCCGCTGTTTTACTGCCATGGGTAAGTGGATGGATGTTTTACGATATTGCAATACCGTGCGTGGTCCTTATCTAATTGCAAACTCGTATGAGGAATACTTAGTGTTTTAAAAGAGGATTCAAGTTAATATTATTTCAAAATACAACAGCCAAGAAAAAGAAAATCAAATCTAATATGGTCGTCATTCAGCGCTGAATCTAGGGGGACAACCTTATTTGCTCGTGTAATTTTGAATTAAATATGTCGACCACCAGGCGGATGACTTTCCCCTTCGTTGGCGCGGGGTCATTTTACTGATGTAAGTCGAAAACAAGATAATCAACCTCCCTCTTCCTAAAATCCTGGATCCACCACCGCTCTATCGATTATCCAAGCAGTAGTTATCCACAAAATATAGATTATATTTATCAAGACTGACAGAAATGTACAAAAACAATACCTGATAGCGACGAGTTTTGAAAGCGAAAATAAAGGTTTTATTGAAACAGCAAAACATACTTACCAGGAACAAATCATGCAAATGAATCTACGTAACTTAACTTCATTTTTGTATATATTACTTAAATGAAAAATTATATACGGTGATTTTTTAGTTAGAGCTAATGGAGCTTATTTTATTTCAAAAATTGTCCCCTCTCCCCTACTTTTTATTTATATAAGAACGCTTTTAAAAATAACGACCCGCTAGAGTGATGCACAGGACTTTACTTTGGACTGCAGGGGCTAGTTAAACAAACTAAAAATATTGAGTTTTAGGGGGAGGGGGCTGCAATCCAGTCATTTATTCGATGATTCTAAAAGGACTCCTTAACTAATTTTTGTAAAACAAAAGTGTTAGTTCATTCGCTTGATTTTCACCGTTTATTTTAAACAAGAAGATTTTTATCGCGAGTGATTTTAATTATTTCTAATTATCCTATATTTGTAATTATTTTCTAAATATATTTCTCATTATTTTGATTACGGAACAACCATTTTTTACTTAATTATTTCTATAAGTGATTATAATTATCAAGGTGTTTTTAAAATAAATTTGAAAGCTGATAAATAACAATGGAGTTTTAGACCTAGAATTGTTTCCTCAATATTAATTATTTAATGAGAGTCCTATTGAATATCTTCTGACTGATATGTGATGCAGAGGAAAAAAAAAAAATCATATCCCATACAAGTACGTTTGGAACAAATCTTGGCTATTTCCTCTCCCCACCCCCATTCAGGTACGGTGGTAGGCAATGGTAAAAGTAAACAGGAGAACTCAAGTACTTTCATGATTTTTGGGAAATAAAATTGCTTGCATTTTTTTTTTAAAGAAGAACAATATCCCTTCTAATTTTTCCAATTTACTCCCTCCCCCCCAACTCCACCAAAGAGGGCAGATCCAGTCCGGTTACGTCAGTCACGTATCTTAGACATGTTTTTATTCCTCCCACCAAGTTTCATCCTAATCTCTCCGCTTTAAGTGTTTGCCAAGATTTCCGCCCCCCCCCAATGACACTGGATCCGGTCGGGATTTAAAATAATAGATCTGAGTTACGAGGTCCATCTAAACATGAAATTTCATTAAGATACGATCACTCCTTCGTAAGTTAAAAATACCTAATTTTTTCTAATTTTTCAGAATTAACCCCCCCCCCCAACTTCCCCAAATAGAGCGGATCCATTCCGGTTATGTCAATCAGGTATCAAGGACTTCTGCTTATTTTCCCCACCAAGTTTCATCCCAATCCCTCCACTCTAAGCGTTTTCCAAGATTTTAGGTTCCCCCCACAACTCCCCCATATGTCACCGGCTCCAGAGCGGATCCATTCCGGTTATGCCAATCACGTATCCTGTACTTGTTTTTATTCTTCCAACCAAGTTTCATCCTGATCTCTCCGCTTTAAGTGTTCCAAGATTCCCGGTTCCCCCTCCCCCCTTAATGACTCTGGATCCGGTCGGGATTTAAAGTAAGAGATCTGAGTTGCGAGGTCCTTCTAAATATGAAATTTCATTACTGAATCATTACTGAATGATTCATTACTGAATGATTTCATTACTGAAAATGATCCGATCACTCCTTCTTAAGTTGAAAATACCTCTTTTTTTCTAATTTTTCAGAACTAACCCCCCCCCCAAAAAAAAAAAATCCCCCAAACAGAGCAGATCCATGCCGGCTATGTCAATCACGTATCTATCACGTAGACTTCTGCTTATTTTTCCCACCAAGTTTCATCCCGATCCCTCCACTCTAAGCGTTGTCCAAGATTTTAGGTTCCCCCCTCCAACTCCCCCCAAGGCTACCGGATTTGGTCGGTATTTAAAATAAAAGCTCTGAGACACGATATCCTTCCAAACATCAAATTTCATTAAGATCCCATCACCCGTTCGTAAGTTAAAAATACTTCATTTTTTCTTTTTTTTCTGAATTAACCGGCTCCCCACTCCCACCCAGATGGTCAAATCGGGAAAACGACTATTTCTAATTTAATCTGGTCCGGTTTCTGATACGCCTGCCAAATTTCATCGTCCTAGCTGACCTGGAAGTGCCTAAAGTAGCAAAGCCGGGACCGACAGACCGACAGAATTTGCGATCGCTTTTTCAAGATTTGCGATGTCACTTGGTTAATACCAAGTGCCATAAAAAGGAATGACAGAGGTATTTCAATATTAATAGACACTAATTTTAGTCTTTGTAAAATAGCACGAATTGGAAGCGAATAGGAAGAATAGCACGCGAATACGAGCAATGTGAATTCCAGGAAAAACTATAACAAATTAACAAAAGAATAAAAAAAGAAAATCAATGGGGGAAAATGTTAATTGTATTTAATCTATAAATTTGTAAAATATAGCAGATCGCTTTAAGATAAACCTACACTAGGCTAAGCATGATGACTATGTTCCAGCATAGCCATTCATTTGAACCTTCAGAAAAATATGAAATCTGACGGGAAATAGTAAAATTTAAACTTTTTCGCACAGATGCCGATTCGACATACAACACATTTGCTGAAAATAAAAGGCTTAGGGGATCAATGGTTAAACCTGTTCCATCCTAAAATTATTCAACAATCCCTTCCTTCACTAAAATCAAAATTATGAACCAAAAATGCACTATCACCCCTCCCCGGTAAAGCCCTCGGAAAACAAGTCACCCTAGCAGGACCACCTGCCTAGCAAATACGTCTTAATTTATGTTTGATTTTATCTTTCCTGGTAAATCATTACTTCCTTGGATTGGTCCGAATAAGCTGGAAAACTTAAAAATGGTGGTTCAAAAATAAACGTTTTTCATAATTTTGATCCCTTGCAAACAAGAAGTTTGAGTCATGGCAGTTTGACGTTACATAATTATGTAGAAAATGAGGGCGAACATATTTTGTTTCGAACATGGCCAAACAAAGAGACACATCCAGTGATTCCGCCGACAGTACGATATTTTGATATCCTTTAAGATATTTACGAACTTGTCGGTTATATAATACACATTCGAGAATTTTGATCGAGAATGATGCGAACACGAGACAAGAGACTGGTCAAGCAACTTTTTTATACTAGACAATTAGCTTTGGCTTGGTTGGAAAACAAATTGTAGCTATATTTTATTTTTAGTTGGTATTTTTGTTATGTTAGGTTGCTTATTTAATATATGATATGCTTTACCCTACCCCCTAATGTGCAAATATATAGCCCAAATTTGTTTCTAAACTTCTGTATTCTCATCATATTTTGTTTCATTAGCAATAATCAAACTTCACTCCTCGAATGCGTATTATATAACCGACAAGTACATATATTTGGACCAGGGCAAAATGCCATATACATTATTGTATGATGTCGAAACCTGCTTTGTTTTTGCAAATGACGTTGAAAAAAAAATCACTAAGTTGAACACTATTTTCTGTTCATTTAACTGCTATTCTTTACTGCTCTCTTTATCTTAATTAATATTCATTTACATCTACACTTAATACTACTGCCCTCTTTTATTTTTTAGATGACCTGTATGAGCTATCTTATTCAAACAACACGTAGCCTATACCCTACACTGAATTTTGTTTTAATCAAATTTGCAAATACTTAGTTTAATATATAGGAATTTAAATCATGTGAGATGGGAAGGGAGGATAGCTTGCAAAGAAGATTCAGAAACCTGTTTTATTTTAATTTTCATCGAAGCAGAGAGAGATTATTTGCATTTAACCTAGAAAGCTTTGGATAGTTGCATTGTTCTGTTTTAAATTATTAATTATTCAAATAAATGGCAAAAATTTGTGACAAAAATGGCTATTTTACCTTGCTTCAAGTGTAAGAAAAGGAGCAAAAAAAAAAAAAAAAAAAAAAAAAAAAAAAAAAAAAAAAAAAAAAAAAAAAAAAAACACGATACTAAAAACCGTAAGAGTTCAACAATTAAAAAAAAAATTAAGTTTGAATTTTATATCTTTCTCAATAGGAAAGAAATTTAACCGAAAATTTAGTAAAAAATCGACTGTATTTTAACAGTTTTTGTAATTAACTGTATAAATTAATATACTGTCACTGAAATTTTAGCGTCATTCGGCAAAATAGTAAAAATTGAAAACAAGCTTATCGTTCATCAAAAGCTAGATTTCCATTGTAATTCTAAGTTTAATTGAATTCAATATAAAATTTTTCAGAAAGTAGGCAGGTTGCTTTATTCTTAAATATTACCATTCAAACACATGGGAACAAAGATTCTATATATGTGACAAAAACAGTAAAGTCGTATTTGAAAAATGGGAAAACAAATTTACTCTATAAAAACCTGAAGTTATTAAAAACGAAAAGATAAAAAAAGATCAATTTATTTCGATGCTGAAATATGAATTTTTGTGTCACTTCTCTATTTGCGTCTTTTCTTCAGGATCTCCTTTTCTATCCTTTTTTCTTTGTTTAGCTTTCAGTTTCTGGTGAACCCGACTCTTTGTGTGTGCAACCCATTGCCTTTCACCAATCAAAACCTTGCTACACGTTGAACACCTGAAATAAAACATAAATAAACTACAAATGAGGACTATGGAAGGATAGGCATAAAAAACATGGCGCAAACATATGAGGACCGGAGAAAAATTGCCCCCTCCCCCCGATACAAAATCTGAGTCATCTTGTCGAAGTCTAATATCGATTCCCCCTCCTCTGTTCCTAAAGAAAAGCAAATTTTACCCAAAAAAATTCTAAAAACAAAAAGCCTTAAATCAGGCTCGAACCAACGACCTCAATAATGGGAGTGTACTACGGTGTCCTATTAGTCAGCCGGGCTTGGTGTTCGTTTTATACCTTTGCTGCATTAATACCCACAATAAACCCACAATAAACGTGCTTTCTCTGTGCCTTACCGACACTAACACTATATATAGTAGATATACAGCATAATTAATGTAATTGAATTTCTCTTGGAAGCCAGGAAGGTTTTTTTATGTTTTCGACTCAAGCTTCACTATAATTTATATTTGACTAGCTTGTCTGATTCTTATCAATAATATTTAATTATTTACTAGTATATGCACAAGTAGGGGAATTTGCAAGTTCTAGTCCCCTTTTTAAGTGACAAAAATGAATTGGCAACTATCCCCCAAGCCCCCCCCCCAAATTATTCAATCAACATTTTGAGATAGCCATTTTATTTAGTATAGTTGAAAGATCCAATAATTATGTCTTTAGGGGTAAAATGACCGCCCAAAGCCCGTGGAGAAAGGACTGTAATTTATGGAATTTGTCCATTGTTTACGAGTAGTATTTGTTATTAGGAAGTATAGACATTTTTTCGGGGGAGGGGGAGTTCTCCTTGGGGAGGGTTTTCATAGTGAGAATTTTTCTTGGGAGGGGAACTTCCGGTGGGGTGAATTTCACAGGAAAAATTTTACACTTGGGGACTTGAAAGAGTTCCTATACGAAACTACTTTTAATTGTCTTATTTTCTCTTTGACAACTCAATTTTGCATGCGGAGACGTTCCAGGGGAAATTTCCGGGGGCTATTTTCAGCGTGTTTGGATTTCCGGGAAAAAAATTCCACGGAAGGGGGATCTCCAAAGTGAACGAGAAAACGATTAGAAATTCAAGTCTTTTTCAGATGAAAGTATGCAAAATAAGGAGAATTTTTTTGGCTGAATCGTCCATAAGAAATTTTACGGGGAGGGGGGATTTTCAGCGTGGATGAAAGTATCTGGAGGGAATTTCACGGGAGAGGGAGTATATTTTGAGTAGAAAGAAATTTCGACGGAGGAGTTTCCCATGAGGAAAGCTATTTCATTGAGGATAAGCCCGATTCACCTGCATAATCGATTAGAAATTAAACAAAAAGTTTGTTTTAAAGTGAAAGTAAGGAGCAACATTAAAACTCAAAACAAACAGTAAATACTGTATATGAAGGGGTTGCTGTTATCCCCTTCATGTAAAGTTCGACCGTAAGTCCCTATTTTTTAAGAACGGCTACTGAAACACAGCAGCCTACTAATTAGAATATGAAGCTTTTTTAAAAGTGCTAAAAGCTTTGACGTATAGAGCAATGTATTGAGGAGGGACAAAGCCCCTTCATATACGGTATAATTTATGTTCGTTCTGAGTTTTAATGTTGCTCGTTACTTTCAATTAAGAAAATCTCCTTTTTTAATTTAATCTATCACGAAAAAAAGCATCTTGACAATAAATCTTAGCCTATAGATATGTCAAGACATATATACATTCATACATACTTACATACATACATATATATATATATATATATATATATATATATATATATATATATATATATATATATATATATATATATATATATATATATATATATATATATATATATATATATATATTATCAGGTCTCGGGGCCCAGACTCTTTAAAACCCAGGCGCTTTGCACAAATATTTTACGTTAAGGCTAATAAATAAAAGAAGAGTCGTTATGCTTGCACAACTTACAAAATAATTATACAGCGGACAAAACGTAAATTAAGCTGTGTCGTAAACACAAAATTTTATTCAATTTGACGGTTGACACAATTTGTATTTTGCCAGGGAAGACATTTTTTCTTCATTTCTTCATTAAAACTTTTTTGAAGGTTACCTTTTAATAAATCGTAAATATACAGAAAAGCCTTACCTTTTTATACATCGTAAATATACAGAAAAGACAAAAAGAAACATAATACACTGTAGCTAACAACCAGGCTAAAAGCAAACAATAAAAACCTAAAAGCTAAACAACCAACCACCAAAAACCATACTTGTTCACCTTTGTCTAAAAAAAAAAGGTGTAACACAAAAATTATTTACTTTATACCCACCATACACGATTGTAAAAATATACAGTTGTAAAAACAGTATAGTGGCAAAAAAATGAAAGGAAAGAAACAATAACAAAGAAGATAAATTACAACAATAGCTGGGAAAAACAAAAATGTACAATTTTCTGAATCTTTCTCTATGTTTTTTTTTTACATTTAATGATTTCAATTCGTTCCCAGTTTCTACCAAGTTTTGCCAATTGTCTTTTTAATAGTGTTTTTATGGGGCCTAAGACGAGGATGAACGTAATTTAATCAGTTTGGAACACCTAAAAGTAGATTTTCAAAACTTTAAAAAAAAAACGGCAAAAGGAATCACAATGAATCTTAAACTGCATCTTCCCCCATTATTTTAACAATACAAATTCAAATAAACTTTTTTTCAAACTTTCTGAAAATAGTCGCTATTTCATATACCCATCAATAAAAAATTGCAAAAATTAACCCTTTGCTTCTTTCTCGGGAGCAAATACTTTTATACACAATATTGTACATTTTATACAATTATACAAACATACTTTTACAACACTCAATATTTTAAACAATCCGAGGGAATGACAGCTTCTTTGTTGCGGTACACATAAAAAAATGGATAATGACAGCGTAAAAACCAGCTAAGTACTGATTCAGTGCAAAAACCTGTCAAGTCCAAGCTCGTTGTAATAGCAAGGTGGTGGCAAAAAGTGGGCATATGCTTCATTAATTTTTTTCAAACTTTCTGGAGTACTGAAAGGTCGATACTCCCCTACTCCCATCAATAAAGAATTTGTTTATCCTGCTGAAACCCAGAAATAACTATAAATCTAGCATATATTTATTTCACTCAGCTATTTCTTGCAAATAAAAAGGAAAATAAATAATATAAATCAATCCCCCTTTTTCATTGTTTCCCTGATCTTAGGAAAACTTTTCCCAAGGGAAATTTTCAGGAATCTTAAGAGTCGGTAATAAATTCTGTACACTAAAAAACTTTTTCCATAGTTTTCTCAGAGTATAACTTCAGGTAATAGGGAAATCTTAGAAACGATTTCATAATTTTTAAGGAGATAGAGGATATTGCAACAAAACAGCAACTAAGGTTTCAGGCTATCAAACGGCGCAAGTGACGATTTAAAAGTTGAAAAAAACAAAAACAAATGGCATTTAGAAACGTAATAAAGGGAATATTTGATATACCTTTTTGCAATATGAAAGTAGTTACTGGAAATGTATGAGACGGCCTTGGCTTAGTTATTTAACCTTCAAATGGTATAGGAGACAATCCAAAAAAGCAGAAAATTTATAACATTTTAGTTTAACTTGAATTTTAATTTAAATTATTAAATTTTAATTTCGGATGAACTCTGAAAGGGAAACTTCAAATATCTTTTCATGATTTGAAAGTGGTTACTGAAGATGCATAAGACGATTTTCCCTTAGCTATCGGACCTTCAAATAGGATAAGAAAAAAAGAAAAAAAAAAAAAAAAATGAAAATTTTCTTTTTTATTGATAGAATCCAATTCGTGCAGCTGATTGTAATATAAAATTGAAAAAAGCTCATTTTTGGTAATCAACGGATAAGGATGTAATAAACTTCATTATTTTTTTGTAAAAACTATAACAATAGCAAACACTGAGTAATAGAAGCCAATTCCTGATGATAGCTACTTATTACTACTACTACAACTACAAACAGCTGAGAGCAGCATCAAGCTGCATGAGGCCAGCACAGCTATATACAACCATCCTCGACCAGACTCTATTCAAAGCTTCACTCTTTATTCCTTCCTGTGAAGTTCCAAGTTCCTTTCAATCCTTTGTTATGACCTTTTCCCACCCATTCAGGTACGATCTGATTTCCGTGTGGCCCTAGATAAATGGCCAGAAAGCCCAATCATTGGTAATCTGCCATTCTTCATCCGTAAAAACCGTCTTAATCTTTCTTTCATTATAACTGTAGGAAGTGGAATCGAACCATATTTTTCGTACAATTTAATTGTTGGGCGCGCGAGTACCAAACGAGTACCTAGTATGCACTTCGTCAATTCCTCGGTTTCATTACAGATCAAGAACAAAGTGTGGTCGGTATAACACGCAAGTAACTTGCACTGCAGTCACCATCTTTACTAATAATACTAACCGGACAAGTGAAGCTAAACAAATGATCAATTTTCTCGTTGTTTATCAACACCTCTTAACTCTAATTTATCCCTAATATTAATCATTTTTCAAACCTTTTTTTGCACCCTAATATCTCAAAACCTCCAAAAATTTGTTCATTTCACAAGCGTTGTATCTGGTTCAAATCATCCCCATAATCTAAGTCTAGGAGAGTTTTACCTTCCAACGTGATACTATTTCTTCCTATAGCCTTTGCCGTGCTTCTTGGGATGGAGTCCGTCAAACTAATGCATATAAATAGGCAAGGCCGCATCCAGGGGATAGGAGACGCGAAATTTTGTCCGACTCGTAAAAACGTAACAAAAATGCATAAAAACATCTTTTTTTATGCGTTTAAAATTGTATTCCCCCGCCCCCGAGAATTAACTCTCCCAAACAAAAATCCTGGATACGGCCCTGTCAACGGGGATAGAACACAACCCTGCCTGACTCCTGGTTCCACTCTGAACCAACGACTGATCTCATTTCCTACCTCAACTACCACAATATTGGTCTCATAGATAGAACTAATCACTTTAATGCGCAGGTATCGTGGTTGCAGCGATAGCCGCAACCTGGTAAGAAACGAACGTCGGGCCATAGGAACCGAAAACTAAAAGACGTATTTAAAAAACCTGGCAAGTGAAAAAACATTGCCCCCTCCCCAAAAATGCATTCTAGCTGATCAGGAATGGTAGCAATTATCAAAATACCATACATGGATGAGACCATCATTAAAGCTGTCCAATTAACTGAATTAAAAACCTGTTCGAAATCTATAAAAGTAAGGACTAAAGGGGCTTGACAATTCAGACATTGCCCAATTACAAATTTCAGAGTGAAAATATGATCAAGACATCCTTTCCTCTTCCTCAAACCACATTGTTCTTCTTTAGAACTTTACCTACACAATCTATTAGTCTAATATGTGCCATCATGCTAGGTAATTTGTTTCCTATAGTAATTAAGCTTATGCCTCTGTAATTACCATACCTACTCTTATCATCTTTCGCGCAATGGGTTTTAATTAAAGCTTCCGAAAAATCACTACGTACTTCCCCTTTAACAAAATTTTTTTCACAACCTCAAATAATTTATCTCTAACTACAAAATCACCATATTTAAGAAACCCATTTATTACGCTATCAAAACCCGAAGTCTTACTAATTTTCAACTCTTTTAGTACTGTCTCTACATCTTTCTCGCAAAATAAATTTTCGTTCACTTTCAAATTGTCGAAAATATATTCATTCTTTTCTATATCATTTCCTACGAGTTTATCACAGTATAGCACATTCTCAAAATGTTCTCCCCATCTCTTCAAAACTTTCCTTATCACTAATTAAGGTACCAAATCTTTAACTAGGACAAGACCAGAGTGACTACTTACTCACAATTTCTTAACATGCAAATACAATATCTTACTATTTTGCTGGTAATTATAGCGTGTAAACAGGCTCTATTTTTGGCTACCCGAAAAGGAATAAGGATAGAACGAAATTTATCATTTCTGGCAAAAACTAAACAGATAAACAACACATAGCCCTATATAAGGATCTATAGCTTTTCACATAACCAACCAAAATCAATACAAAATTATACCAAGAAAAGATTCACAAAAAAATGAAGAAAAAAAGGAAAAGAAAAAGGACATAAAAATAGAAAAAAAAGATAAATTTAGATACTTGGTAACAATCTGTTCAATTTTTGATTCCGATTCCCTTGAAAAACAACATGAAATGCTTCTCACTAGTAAGTATAATTTATAACAAGAGCTAAGAGCTCATATGGCACTTGTGACGAGGTCGGAAGAGCCGAGAGCTCATATGGTACGAGGTCGGAAGAGCCAAGAGCTCATTTGGACGAGGTCGGAAGAGCCGAGAGCTCATATGGTACGAGGTCGGAAGAGCCAAGAGCCAAGAGCTCATTTGGCACTTGTGAGAAGGTCAGAAACTAAAGTTAAACTTTATAGCACAAGATCCTTCTAAACATCAAATTTCATTAAGATCTGGTCACCCTTTCGTAAGTTACAAATACCTCAATTTTCAAAATTACCTCCCCCCTCCCAATTCCACCAAAGAGAGCAGATCCGGTCCAGTTATGTCAGTCACGTATCTTAGACAGGTTTCTATTCTTCCCATCCAGTTTCATCCTGATCTCATCGCTTTAAGTATTTTCTAAGATTTCCGGTCCCCCCAACTGCCCCCCCCCCCAATTACGTTTGATCCGGTTGAGATTTAAAATAAGATATCAGAGTTACGAGGTCCTTCTAAATATGAAGTTTCATGAAGATCCGATCACTCCTTCGTAAGTTAAAAATACGTTATTTTTCTTATTTTTCAGAATTAACCCCCCCCCCGCAATTGAGCGGATCCGTTCCAATTATGTAAATTACGTATGCAAGACTTTTGCTTATTTTTCCAACCAAGTTTCATCCCAATCCCTCCAATCTAAGCGTTTCCCATCATTTTAGGTCTCCCCACCCCAAACTTCCCCCAATGTCACCAGATCCAGTCAGGATTTAAAATAAGAGCTTTGAGCCACGATATCCTTCTAAAAATCAAATTTCATGGAGATCCAATCACCCGTTCGTAAGTTAAAAATACCTCATTTTTTCTAATTTTTCAGAATTAACCCCCCCCCCCCAAATACCCAAAAGAGAGCGGATCGTTCCGTTTATGTCAATCATCTATCTAGGACTTGTGTTTATTTTTTCCACCATGTTTCATCCCGATCCCTCCACTCTAAGTGTTTTCCAAGTTTTAGGTTCCCCCTCCCAACTCCCCGCCCCCATCACCAGATCTGGTCGGGATTTAAAATAAGAGCTCTAAGACACGATATCCTTCTAAACATCAAATTTCATTGAGATCCGATCACCCGTTCGTAAGTTGAAAATACCTCATTTTTCTAATTTTTAAGACTTACCCCCCCCCCCAACTACCCCAAAGAGAACAAATAAGTTCCGATTATGTCAATCATGTATCTGGGACTTGCGCTTATTTTTCCCATCAAGTTTCATCCCGATCCCTCTACTCTAAGTGTTTTCCAAGATTTTAGGTTTCCCCCCTCCAACTCCCCCCAATGTCATCAGACCCAGTCAGGATTTAAAATAAGAGCTCTGAGACACAATATCATTCCAAACATCAAATTTCATTAAGATCCAATCACCCGCTCATAAGTTAAAAATACTTCATTTTTTCTATTTTTCCGAATTTACCGGCCCCTACTCCCCCCCAGATGGTCAAATCGGGAAAACGACTATTTCTAATTTAATCTGGTCCGGTCCCTGATACGCTTGCCAAATTTCATCGTCCTAGCTTACCTGGAAGTGCCTAAAGTAGCAAAACCGGGACTTTAGGTTTTCCCCCTCCGACTCCCCCCAATGTCATCAGATCCGGTCGGGATTTAAAATAAGAGCTCTAAGACACAATATCATTCCAAACATCAAATTTCATTAAGATCCAAATACCCGCTGATAAGTTAAAAATACTTCATTTTTTCTATTTTTTGCGAATTAACCGGGCCCCCAACTCCCCCCCAGATGGTCAAATCGGGAAAACGACTATTTCTAATTTAATCTGGTCCGGTCCCTGATACGCTTGCCAAATTTCATCGTCCTAGCTTACCTGGAAGTGCCTAAAGTAGCAAAACCGGGACCGACAGACCGACAGACAGACCGACAGACCGACAGAATTGGCGACTGCTATATGTCACTTGGTTAATACCAAATGCCATAAAAACTAAGTTTTTCCGAGCGAAGTAAAGAGCGAAGTTGAAACTTAAAACGAACAAAAATTATATCTTCACATCCTATTTAATATATATCAAAAAAACTATCGCAAATAAATCAACTGGTAATTTTTCCCTAAGTTTGTAGGATTACAGAAAACAAGCGCTTTACTGAAAACACAAAAGCCAAACATAAGAAACAAAAATATTGATTTAGGAGTCAAAAGTAAGTACGTAGCCTCATAACAACAAACTAATAACAAAAAACTATAACGCTTTTCATATTTTTACAGGAGCTGTGATATCAGTAACTTTCAGTATACAATTAAATTATCTTAAAAACTTAGGTATAAAAATAATAATTAAAATCATTAAACAGCATAAAAAATAACGGATTAACCAGGTAACATCTTGGTCTCACCTAGCATTACTCGAAACGAAGAACTTATCAACCATAATATGAACTCTGGAAATCCAGTTATTTCTCTCTATAAAACGGTGAACTTAAAGTTGTGATACAAATCAAACTTCACTTCACTTCACTTCAAACTTGTCTACAAAATAATCATGACATGTCCGTTTCAGATCCAAAACGACAGACAATCATTGAACTTAGCTCATTGTGAACCGAGCTAATGTTTTCAGTAAAGCGCTAGTTTTTTGTAATCCTACAAACATAGAGAAATATCACCAGTTGATTAATTTGACATAGTTTTATTGATATATGTTAAATAGGCTGTGAAATAATGATTTTTGTTTGTTTTAAGTTTCAACTTCGCTCTTTACTTCCCTCGGAAAAACTTCAGAAATGTGGCTTTAGATTTAGGGAGTTATTCGACCTGTCCCTAAATGGAAAAGCCATTCATTACTTAGAAATGAAGCGAAATTTCAATAAAAGATCATTTTTTTGTGTAGGTGCGATAAATAGTATTATAAGACAAGTTTGTTTTCATTTCAAAATATAACAATAAGAACCCTAATCCTTCTTTTAATATACAACTTTGAGTGGTTCCAGAACCACATCCCTACACTTCTCCAACAACTAAGTGGCAAGGGGTTGAGGTCAGGGCTGCAATTTTCTACGGGACAGAGAGGGAAACTGCCCCACCCAGGCATTAATTTTCCCCCAAACCCCAGTTCAACCCCCCCATGATGAAATTTAGTTTTTCCAAAAGTGTTTTCAGAACTAAAATAAGCCTGCATAATTTAAGCATCTACAGAAATAGGTCAGTTTTCTTTAATACAACTTTACCTTTTTTTTATTACTATATGGCTCGTTTTTCAATTTTCTCTGTCATTTTCACTTGATTTAGGAAAATTGGCTCCAACTTTGCCCCCCCCCACAGGATTTAAAAAAAATACGCCATTCTTTGGGGTATGGATTTAGTGATCGACTAAGAATGTCGTTTCAAACCATGAACTGGCTGACCTCTTTTCCCTTTTAAATCAAAATGCTTGATACAATACCTTTCCTTGAACTGCTTTATAAAATGAGTGCACCGGATTTATAAAAACGGTGAAATAATCTGAAAATGATCATAAAGAAAACCATAATAAGAAAAAGAAAAAAAAAGCAGGATTCGAACACAATACACTCTAATTTGAAGTCCAATGCAGTGCTAACAGAAACACGCCTCTAATAATTGAATTTGATATATTTGATGTTTTTACCTTAATTGCATAGCTTATTAAGGGGGCTTGGAGGAGGAACATATGAGAGGTGTTCTTGTAACCCTCCGGTTAAGGGTTTTAGACCGTAATTATTACAATGACGATATCGTTTTATGCTTCCAAGCTTTTCTGCTTAAGAAGTGACACCAGAGGTGTTGTTTTTAGTGCTATATCACATTTTCGGATGGTAGAATTGAAACAATCACATAGATATGAGCAATAGCTTTCAAACGAGCCATTAAACATCACTCTAAGAGGTTCTGGTAGCCCATTAGCCCCAGATTTTCCACTCGAGACATGGTACCAAAAGTGCCATTTTTATTTGGAACTTGCTGACGGTGGAATTTATAGAAAAGACGTAGATATTAGCAATATCTTTTATATGAGCTATTAAAAATATGTCTAAGATACCTACGATGCCAATACGCCCAAACCGATACACGTGATAGCGATACGTCCGACACAAAACCATAGAAATTGGATCTTTGAATTATGTTGAACAAAATGGCTATATCAAAATTTTGATTTGATGACTTCATGGGAAGGGGGCCAGTTGTCCTGCAATCTTTTTGGTCACTTAAAAAGGACACTAGAAAATTTAATTTCCGTTCAAATGAACTATTAGTTTTTTAGCTCTGCCCCAGCAAAAAAGTCATTTTCCTTGTTGTTCAAGGAGAAGGACTGAAATTTTCCTTCACCAGGTTTTCGACTATGCTGATTCCAATGGTACATTTTTCTTTTTGATCTGACGTCATTTTCTAGGAGTCACCGTCAGATGACAATTTTTTCACTAAAGAGTTTTTTCTAGACGCGTTTTTTTTTAACTTTTGGTTACAATGGGCTGTGATTTGCTCTTTACTAAGTTGCAGCTACCACTGCAACTATTATCACGCAAGGGTAAAGTGAGAGGTATTGATACAATTATGGGACCATTTCTGTACGTTTTAAGTTCGAATATCTTAATACTTTCGTAGGCTATGCAACAAAAAACACTTTTTTTAGTGAAACAAAAACAACGAACAGGCAGGGAAAGATAAAGAGAGAGAAAGGGAGAGAGAGAGAGATACAGAAGAGCAGAGGGAGAGAGAGATCTTATTTTATAAAAATAGGTGAACGTGAGGACAACTTTGACATTTTTATGACGTTGACGTTTTCTATCCGTTTCAATTTTTTGCATAATTTTAGTTCTAAAGAAAGACAGAAAGAAGGAGAAGAAAGAAATACAGAAGTAGAAGGAGAGTACGAGATATTATTTTATACAAAATAGGCGAGGGCGAGAAAATTATGACATTTTAATGACCATGACGTTTCCTATCCATTTTAAGCTTATGTTTTGTATAGCTTTTGTACTAAAGAAAGAAAGAGTTTATTTTATAACAATAAATAGATAACAACAGGTATTCTTGACATGATCCATTTTCCATCCATCTTGAACCTTTTTTTGCATAGTTTGTGCAATAGGGAGAAAAAGAAAGAGAGAAAAATTGTAGTTATTATTCACTATCTCTCTATCTCTTAAAAATCAAATCACCTCTACAAATTAAATCATTGGATAAAGATTCACCTTTCTAGCACTTGATGGCTGAGAAATCCAATCTAAATGGGTAAGAGAAAAATGACCCCCAGAGTACTCAGAGAAAATTATTATACTATAATAAGAGGTGCTAAACTTGGAACAAAAAGAATGGAAGGATTCTAATAGGAAATCAAATGTAATTTACTTTTTGGCTTACGATTGAATATCTTACACAAGAGTAGGAATCAGGTTTTGAAAAGACAGGGTCAATAGGTGTTATTTTGTGACATACGCTTAAGAAACAATGTGATTAACTTATCCCATTTTAACTTATTCGCTCTCACGTGAGAGATTTTATACGGAACTTTTTAAACAGTTCTTGTATCTCTATGTGGTTTAAAGTTTAAGTTCACTCTGCAATTTTGGTGTCATATTTTTGAGCTCACCTCTGGTTTTAACATATCAACGAAAGACGACATTTTGTTATCACTCTTAAGACGAGATTCAGTTCCTTCCGTCTACCGAACTACATTTTTGATATTGATTGAACATAGTTTTTAGATTGAAAATTGGTTGAATATTAGTTGAGAATTGTTGAAGAAAGGAAAGTTTTAGTATTTGTTAAGAAAATTTAGATCCTTCTCAAAGAAAAAATCCAAGCAACCTTTTAATTCTGGCCCGGTGAATAGATGGATCTGAAATAACTTGTTTCAGAGGGAGTATTTACGGAGAGAGATGATGTTAAAATTGAGGAAGATTAGGAAGACGTTAAATTTCGTAGCGCAAATAGAAATTTTGACAAATTTGCACTTTATACTATTCTTATCGTCTACAAATTATTTCCAGATTCTTAGAATAATAAACAGAAAAAACTTAATTACACAAGAACGTTGAAAAACATCCACCCTTCTAAAACACTTCAACAATATGCCTTGAGTCATTTAATCTTATTAATATGTTAAATTTCGTATTCCGTGGCTGGATTTCCATCATGACTCAAGATTCTAAGTTCGAAGAAAATCCATATCCCTACTTATTGCCTGGGAGATGTTAGTAAACATTACACGACTTCTTACTCCGGAAATAATAAAAAAAGACTGCGAGACAGAGGAAATCTTTTCAGTCAAATCCTAAGCAGGCACAGACAACTGTCACTTACGTTGACATATAGCACACGTCTTTGTTCGCGTACACTTCATAGTATGAATACACCCTCTGTCAAGTAAGGGAAAATCCTCGCACCATAAACGAACATGAAGGTCTTTCATCAAACCAGAGTAGAGGAGTTAATTATGGGGGGGGGGGGGGGCTCAAATATGTGTTTGGACGAATACACATCCAGGACAAGAAGAATGGGTAACTAGTTTAGGACAGACAATCTTCGATGGAACGTAAAAAAACGAAGAGAAATTTCGTCATCGAAAATGAATTTACTAAAGTGTACACGCTTTAAGCCATTTCGGGATGGGGGTCTGTAAGGAAATTCGAAATACGCCAACAATGGAACAATGGAAAAAGATAGTAAAAACTATTAGGTGAACAAAATAAAAATACTAAGATCATAAGATTAGCACGAACCCCAAGAACCGTCTCCCCGTACATGTGCATGATTCCCCCCTTGCTGTTAAATTTCATCCTGGGGCAATGGATTAATCAGCGCAAAAAAAGTTAGCAAGGGTAAATTCAATAAATTTCAGAGTTAAGGGATTCTTGCCCAACTTACCCACAGCTGCTTCCATGAACTTGAGACAAATTTTGAAAAATATACGAACTTTACGAAGGATGAAGTAGAGAAGTTACAATTTTCCTCTTTTGATACATTCAAAATTCTTTCTTGTTTTCAAGGGGGGGGTCAGATCTAAGTCACTCCCTACCAGTCCCCAGAGGTCCTATGGGACACAATGTTAAAAAATATAAATCTTTATTTTTTACCTGAATGCTTTTCGTTCCTCTCTTTTTGATTCTTCAACCGGCAATGGGGCAACTGGGGACGGTTCGCCTTTCAAGTGGGCATCTAGGATGGAGAAAGCCCTGTCACGAACTTCTTCGTTCCATTTATCTGGGTCTGAAGCATCTAAGGCATACACGGGCGGCATCTACAAGCAAATTCATTATTGTTGCTACCCTGAAGTTTAATTAAAACGTTTGCACAGGAATGATGGAAACTAGAATAAATGCACGCGTTTAAGGGGGAATGCACGCGTTTAATTATGAGAATTTAAGGAGGCTGTAAAAAAAATTCCCCTGGCGGATAGCCTGATGCTGCTGGGAAGTGATTCCGGAATGATTCGTCAGTCACATTGTCAGAAGCATGCCAGTTGAGAATTGATCCTTTCCATGCTCTCCTATTTAAAACTAAAAAACTGAAGATTGCCCACTATTATTAAAATTCTCTATGATTGCACTTATAAAACCCAGACTTTCAACACAAATCAACATGTTTTTATTGTGCAATTTTCTACCCAGATTTAAATGAGCTTACGAGGTGTCACCAACTTTCGGAATTCGAATGCACTAGTTAGCATGTGCCTAGCGTGGCAGTACTATGCGACACACATGACGCTCCAAGATGTACACCAGGTAACAGGATGTGGGCGACCCCTTGTGAACCTGTGCCCCCAGTCATGCCGTTACCCCTACCATATTTGCCTCCTAACCTGCACCTGCTCTTGTCAGTGTGTGCGGCTCTTCCCTCGTGTTTCGCCAATTAAGAAGCGCCTTACTATACAATACGTGACAAGTCGTATCTATCTCTACGCTAGTAGCGTATCAATTTCCTTATTTGTAACACACAAGGTCTTTTCACACATGTTGTGATTCTAAGCAGAATTAAAGAAAGAAGAACAGAAGTCACAAGTCGGGTACAACCATAATAGAAATACTTAAATTTTTTCTCTTTTTTGATACTCGTCTACTAAAAAAATTGTTTGTCTTCCCATTAGACTTTCTCTTTCTTATTTTTCCTCTTTTACGATAAATATTCTTTCCCAATCTCGACACTTGCTTTCTAATAGAGGGTGAGACAAATTGCTCACTCAATAGGCTCAAAATTTTTTTCTTTTTTCAGGCTTTTCGAGAAAAATCTTACCCAAGCTTCATGAAGGACTTTAGTCTTTCTCCTACCACGTTTCGGGACATTTAGTATATTCATTCTAGCACACATAAGCAGGAAGTTTTTAATAACAGAAGAGCGATCGTTTTGTATAATAATTAAATAAAAAAGCTTTTTTTTTAACCGGGAAGCAATCTTAGAACTTAAAACGAACAGAAGTTATTCCATACCCAAGGGGAAGTGTCCCTTCCTCAACTCTCGCTCTTTATGCTGAAGTTTTAAAGTTCTTTAAGAATGTTTCCTATTCAAAATTCACCAGGCCTCGTGTTTGAGCAGTCTTTCTTAAAGGATTATGACAAAAAGTCAAACTGTAGCGTAAAGAGCAAGGGTTTAGGAAGAAGCAGCACCCCTCAGAAACGTAATAATTTAGGTTCGTTTTGAGCTTTAGTGTTGCTCCTTACTTTCAGCTGAAGAATCCCTGACCGTACTTCAAACCATATCGGGGAATTCCTGACCGTACTTTAAACCATATCGGGCAACCTTCTTCCCCCTCCGTGAGAAATTTCGCCCGAAGAATTTCCATATATTTTCCAATAACAACCACTATAAGTGAACAACGGGCAAAATGCGTAGCCCTGTACCCAGGGACTATGGCCGGTAAGGCCATAACTACAAGCATAGTTATTGGATCTTTCAACTATGCTTAATCAAATGGCAATCTCACAATTTTGATAGGATGTCTTTGAGGCACAAATGTGCGTGTGAGGTGGGGGGGCTAGTTGCCCTCCAATCTTTTCGTTCATCTAAAAAGGGCACGAAAGCTTTTGATTGCCATTCAAATACGCCCTCTGCCAATTTTCTAAGACCATCAGTTCGATAGGACCGCTCCTGAAAAAAAAAAAAACAAAAAAAAAAAACAAAAGAACAAGCATCCGTGATCTTTCTTCTTGCAAAAAAAAAAAAAAAAAAAAAAAAAAAAAAAAAAAAAAAAAAAAAAAAAAAAAAAAAAAAAAAACAGAATCCCACATTTTTGTAGAAAGGACCTTGAAACCTTTACAGCAGATTTCTCTGATATTCTCAATCTGATGGTGTGGTACTCATTAAGATCGCTTGACTTATCTGGGGGTGTTTCCCCTCTTTTTCGAAAGTGAGAAAATTTTTTAAGGCTCTTCATTTTTCATAGGTAACATTGAATCACTTTTTTTTTTATGTATTTATTGTTATCACAATTCCGTTAGAGAGTTTTGGTTACAAGGCTAATGGACAGAGTGACTACTTGCTTACAGTTTGTTACGACGAACTGTTTAACTATACTTTTTCCAAGGGATCCTTTTTCCAGAACTTTTAGCCTAAGCTAAAGAGAAACTGTAAGGGATCCTGGGAATCCTATTTCGCTTAAGAAACTGTTGAATACAGTTGATACAACCTTGCTGGAATATAGTTTGATAATATGTGCTCAGTTTTTTTCCACATTTTAAATAAAATAACAATTTTATCAGCTATTTCCCTTTGGTTCTTGATGTTTAAAGAAGGATAGAGTGGTTGGGAGGTCAATGGAGCCCATAGACAAAGGAAGTAAACTCGGGGATGGGGAGGGGCTTAACCCCTCCGGAAATCCCATCTTTTACCGATTTTTTAAAGGATTTTTAATTCAAATTATGAAACACAAAAGCGTTTTTATCATTCCCCCCCCCCCCCCTGCAAACGTCCTTTCCCTAGATAACACAAGTAAAAGGTTCATTTTACTGCAAAACACATTTTCAACCTTAACAATAGACCTAAGCAAATCGTAAACAATAAAAATAAAGAAACACAATAAATAATAAACATCATAAACAAAAGAAGAATAGAAGCAAATCGTAAACAATAAAAATAAACAAACACAATAAATAATGAACATCATAAACAAAAGAAAAATAGAAGCAAATCGTAAAAAATAAAAAAACAAACATAATAAATAATAAACATCATAAACAAAAGAATAATAGATGCTTACTACGATTAGAATGACTGTTACGGAAGCTGATCTTTATAAAGTCTGATTTCCTTGAAATATATTGACACTTAGTTTGACAATTGTTGATTAGAATAAATAATTGGTTTTTAGCAATTGTATACCAGTGGATTATCAAAAACATGATTTTTTCCCAAAGAAACAAAATTTTTACCGCGTAGGAATTACCCATAAATAGAGAAAGCGAGGAATACCAGATGAGTTCCAAGAAAAAGGACTTTACGCATAACGAAAAAAGAGAAAAATCCAAATATAACTACAACTATGTAATTTATAAATAAATAATATATAATATTTAAATATATATATATATATATATATATATATATATATATATATATATATATATATATATATATATATATATATATATATATATATATATATATAGACATATATATATACATATATATATATATATATATATATATATATATATATATATACATATATATATACATATATATATATATATATATATATATATATATATATATATATATATATATATATATATATATATATATATATATATATATATATATATATATATATATATATATATATATATATATATATATATATATATATATATATATATATATATATATATATATATCTATATATATAAAAATAAGTTGTCTGTGTGTGGATCTGTGGATCAGGTGACGTCACCTGAAAAAACTGGATCAGGTGACGTCAAAACTGAAAAAACTAAAAAAAGGCAAAAACTACAAAAAAACTAAAAACTATTAAAAAAAAATAAAAAAGCTAAAAAACTAAAAAAACTAAAAAAAGGCAAAAACTACAAAAAAAACTAAAAACTAATAAAAAAACTAAAAAACTAAAAAAACCAAAAAAAAGGCAAAAACTACAAAAAAAAACTAAAAACTAATAAAAAAAATAAAAAAGCTAAAAAACTAAAAAAAATAAAAAAACTAAAAAAAGGTAAAAAACTAAAAAAACTAAAAACTAAAAAAAACTAAAAAAAGGAAAAAACTGAAAAATAAGCTAAAATAAAGGTAAAAACCAATAAAAAACTAAAAAAAAAACTGAAAAAACTAAAAAAAGGCAAAAACTACAAAAAAAACTAAAAACTAATAAAAAAAAGTAAAAAAGCTAAAAAACTAAAAAAACTAAAAAAAATAAAAAAGGTAAAAAACTAAAAAAAATAAAAAATAAAAAAAAACTAAAAAAAAGGAAAAAAACTGAAAAATAAGCTAAAATAAAGGTAAAAACCAATAAAAAACTAAAAAGAAAAAAAGGAAAAAACTAAAAAAAATTTTCATCTAAAAAACTAAAAAAAACTTAAAAAGGTAAAAACTAAAAGAACTAAAAAAGAAAAAAATAAATGACGACACTCAAAGAGAAAGCGACCAGGACAAAAGGAATGTTCGATTAGCAATCAACAAAGCACCGGGACACAGGGAGTATAAATGACGACCAGGACATAAGTAAAAAAAAAACTAACGAAACTAAAAAGAAGGTAAAAACTACAAAAAAACTAAAAAGAAAAAAAAACTAAAAACTAATAAAAAAACTAAAAAATCTAAAAATCTAAATAAACTAAAAAAGAAAAAAAAGGAAAAAAATAAAGGAGAAAACAAAACTTAAAAAAAGGCAAAAACTACAAAAAAAACTAAAAACTAATAAAAAAAGTAAAAAAGCTAAAAAACTAAAAAAACTAAAAAAAGGTAAAAAACTAAAAAAAATAAAAAATAAAAAAAAACTAAAAAAAAGGAAAAAACTGAAAAATAAGCTAAAATAAAGGTAAAAACCAATAAAAAACTAAAAAGAAAAAAAGGAAAAAACTAAAAAAAATTTTCATCTAAAAAACTAAAAAAAAATAAAAAAGGTAAAAACTAAAAGAACTAAAAAAGAAAAAAATAAATGACGACACTCAAAGAGAAAGCGACCAGGACAAAAGGAATGTTCGATTAGCAATCAACAAAGCACCGGGACACAGGGAGTATAAATGACGACCAGGACATAAGTAAAAAAAAAAACTAACAAAACTAAAAAGAAGGTAAAAACTACAAAAAAACTAAAAAGAAAAAAAACAACTAAAAACTAATAAAAAAACTAAAAAATCTAAAAATCTAAATAAACTAAAAAAGAAAAAAAAAGGAAAAAAATAAAGGAGAAAAACAAAACTAAAAAACGAATGTATATACAGACCGGGACACCGGGATACAAATGACGACCGGGACACAGGGAATATAAATGACGACCGGGACACAGGGACACAACTACAACGGGGACACCGGGGGAAACAGGGGGATATAAATGACGACCGGGACAGGGAATGGTCGATTAGCAATCACCATCAACAAAGCTCAAGGGCAATCATTAGAATCATGAGGTATAGATCTGAATACAGATTGTTTTCCCATGGACCATTATATGTTGCATGTTCAAGAGTCGGTAAACCTGACAATCTATTTATATGCAAAGACAATGGGACAGCAAAGAATGTTGTATATTCGCAAGTTTTACGTAGTTAAAACCATATATATATATATATATATATATATATATATATATATATATATATATATATATATATATATATATATATATATATATATATATATCTATATTCACAGGTGGGACATAGGGACACAACTACAATGGCGCGTAACTATTATGGCGCGTAACAACTTACGCGCGCGGGGGGGCTTGGGGGGGGGGGCGCGAAGCGCCCCCACCAACTAGGTGTTGGGGTGGCGCGAAGCGCCACCCCAACAGCTAGTATACTATATAAATAACACTATAACTACGCCGACAACTGTCCAGCAGAACAATGCCGTAGTTTGCGACTACGTATACTTTGCCTAGACCACTTTACTTATATTTCATATTTCATTGTACTTTCTTAGAAATATGGATATAAAAAAACAAAACACCTGCCAATGTTTAGTAAAAATGCCAGCCTTCCATAGAAACAAGTTTCTAATTACCGATCATTAAATTATAGACGTAACCAGCTAAAAACAAATAGGGGTGTGGGGTATGCCCTCATTAGTCTTGCAATTAAATTCAAAACAGAACAAAAAAATGATATAGATTTCAATTTGGCGGAAATGAGTTTATTTTTAGAGTTGGAACATCATTTATACGGTAATCTGTCATAGATCTTTTCACATTTGTGTATGACACGAGTCTTCTAACGAGTGAACTAAGAAAGATAGATGGTTTTGGTTGTTGCAAATAAGTTCAACCAATCAACAACAGGAGCGGTTGCAATCATTTCATTAGAAATAGAAGTATACCTCCTTCGAGAATGAAATTACTGTTCCCAGGAATTTTTCGTAACTGTAACAAGATAAAATTTAACCCAAATGGAAATTTAGAAATCAGGGGGGGGGGTGTCAGACAATAATAATTGTCAAATTGCCTGTTTTTAAGGAGATTTATTCAGATTCCAAATCATAAACTACTTCGGTTGTGATAATCAAAAGTGCGACAGATGTCATTTTGATCGATAAAGCATTTGTGTATGAATCAAATGTAAACTCAGCACGAGGAATCGAATGGAACAGTCAGAATTGTCTTATGTCGTACTGTTAGGAACACTAAAAGAGACTTAAGCCTCTATGTGGCATAAGTCACTTTTTTATCAGGCCCTGTTGCAATTCAGAACAAAGGAAGAGCATTATCTTATGGAGGTATAACATGGGGACCTGGCATTCGGTCCCTTTATCTCCATTAGCCTCATCCTTCAGAGCGACCAAAGCCGACAAACTTCTTTCCGTTTTTTGCTCTCCTGAAAAGTTACAAAATGGCATACGTCGCAATTTTAATTGGCATAGTCTATTTGTCATTCTAGACAAACAGCAATGATCAGAAATCGAACAAATACTGCAATTACTACCAATTCAGTACAGAAATCAGTTGTCAAAACAGCTTGACATGCCACTCCTTCACCCAACTCTATTACGAACATTTCAAATTCTATGATAGAAAAACCAGTTACTTTTCTGATAGTGCAAAAGCATTTGTTTTTGTTTAACAGAGTCCAATTCAACGATGTGAAGTTTGTACAGCCTCCGGTAACGGAGATTGGCTGCACATCTTCCTATCCATAAAATTTTATGCAACGGCAAAGTTGCGGTCCATACAACACTGAGAGCAGGGGCACCAGTCTATGAGCAAATCCATTTTTGGTTCCACTTTAGACCTACAAGGGATTTTTGCTAGCTCGTATTCATCATTAATATTTATTACATGAATATTTTTTACTTATTATTTTATAATCCATTCATTGCAAACTTTTGAAAGCCAAAGAGCTTGCATTGCTTGCTCGACATTGCCTCTCAGATCGTGAGCTTAAGAGAAATGTCAAGAAGTCCTTCTGAATTATGTTTTTTTTTTTTATACGTAAGTAGAGACGGGTCTCTACGCCCCATACTTATCTCATAAGCAAAACCGTATTAGCACAAAATTAGAGCAATGACCTACTTACATGAGTATAGTACAAGAGATACATCACCAGCATAATCCAGCCGACATACCGTATTAGCACAAAATTAGAGCAATGACCTACTTACATGAGTATAGTACAAGAGATACATCACCAGCATAATCCAGCCGACATCCCATTTACATATACATGCCTAGGCATGATTAACAAAGTGAACTAAACCAGGCGCATTTTATAATACGAACCGAATTTTAATGAATCAAAAAGCGATCCCTTTTTTCTTATGACACGCACTTGGGTAAAGTAAACCGGTGACCTTACATTCCCCAAAGAATCAATTGCTATGACATTTTTTTAGTGAAAATTTATGATCATCCTTGTCCCACCTCCAAGAGACCACCAATATTCCCTCCCCCAACTTTTGTCCCCCCCTCACTTTTCTGGACTTTGATGTTTCTGGAGTTATAATTTTTATGACTTAAAATTTTTAGACTAAAATTTTTGTATTTTATTTGCTCCGCTCGAATGTTTTGCAAAAAGCCCGATGAAAATACATTTCTTTGAATCAAATATGTGGTTCAAAATGTTCAGAACTCTTTTTTGCACAAAGCTCGAAGAAAATACGTTTCTTTGAAAAATATGCGTAGTTCAAATTATGTGCTCTGTTTTGCATAATGCTCGATGAAGATACATTTCTTTGAAATAAATGTATTGTTCAAAATGTTTCGTACTCTGTTTTGCACAAAGCTCGATGAAGATACGTTTCTTTGAATCATATGTGTGGTTCAAAATGTTTTGTATTCTGTTTTGCACAAAGCTCTGTGAAGTGGAAATTTATCAAGATACAGTCAACAACAGACACAACTACCGGCTCACAAGTGGTATACTAGAGTCTGAAAGAGGTGAATTAAGTTTTTACCAAAGTCTGAGAGAGTTAAACCAGATTCTTTTTAGAGTTAGTGACATATGAAGTAGGAATTTACCAAGATTCAGTCAGACACAGACACTACTACCAGCTCACAAGTGGTATACTAGAGTCTGAAATAGGTGAATTAGGTTTTTACCAAAGTCTGAGAGAGTTGAATCGGATTCTTTTTAAATTTAAAAGCATATGAAGTGGAAATTTATCAAGATTCAGTAGGGCAGAGGAACTACTACCAGCTCACAAGTTTTATAATAAAGTCTGAAATTGATGACTTTGGTTTCTACCGAAGTCTGAAAGAGATGAAACAGATTCTTTTTAGAGTTAGATACATATGAAGTAGGAATTTATCAAGATTCAGTCAAAGACAGACACTATTACCAGCTCGCAAGTGGTATACTAGAGTCTGAAATAGGTGAATTGGGTTTTTACCAAAGTCTGAGAGAGTTGAATCGGATTTTTTTTAGAGTTAGAGAAATATGAAGTGAGAATTTATCAAAATTCCGTCGAAGACAGACAATATTACCAGCTCATAAGTGGGATACTAGAGTCTGAAATAGGTGAATTAAGTTTTTACCAAATCTGAGAGAGATAAATTGGATTCTTATTAGAATTAGAGACATATGAAGTGGGAATTTATTAAGATTCAGTCAGACACAGACAATACTATCAGCTCAAAAGTGGTATACAAGAGTCTGAAATAGGCGAATCAAGTTTTTACCAAAGTCTAAGAGAGTTGCATTGGATTCTTTTTTAGAGTTAGAGACATATAAGGTGGGAATTTATCAAGATTCAGTCAGACAGAGAAATTGCTACCAGCTCATAAGTTTTATAATAGAGTCTGAAATAGGTGACTTAGGTTTCTATCAAAGTCTGACATGATATGAAACAGATTCTTTTTAGAGTTAGACATATGAAGTAGGAATTTATCAAGATTCAGTCAAAGACAGACACTATTACCAGCTCACAAGTGGTATACTAGAGTTTGAAATAGGTGAATTAGGTTTTTACCAAAGTCTGAGAGAGTTCAATCGGATTCGTTTTAGAGTTAGAGAAATATGAAGTGAGAATTTATCAAAATTCAGTCAAAGACTGACACTACTACCAGCTCATAAGTAGGATATTTGAATCTGAAAGAGGTGAATTAAGTTTTTACAAAAGTCTGAGAGCGATAAATTGGATTCTTTTAGAGTTAGAGACACATGAAGTGGGAATTTATTAAGATTCAGTGAGACACAGACAATATTATCAGCTCAAAAGTGGTGAACTAGAGTCTGAAGTAGGTCAGTTAGGTTTTTACCAAAGTCTGAGAGAGATGATACAGATTCTTTTTAGAGTTAGAGACATGTGAAGTGGGAATTTATCAAGATTTAGTCAGATACAGAAACTACTGCCAGCTCTAAAGAGGTATACTACAGTCTGAAATGGGTGAATTAGATTTTTACCGAGGTCTGAGTGAGGTGAATCGGATTCTTTTTAGAGTTAGAGAAATATGAAGTGGGAATTTATGAAGATTCAGTCAAGGACATACACTATTACCAGCTTATAAGCGGTATACAAGAGTCTGAAATAGGTGAATCAGGTTTTTACCAAACTCTGAGAGAGATCAGATTCTTTTTAGAATTAAAGACATATGAAGTAGGATTTTATCAAGATTCAAGCAGACATATACACTGAGAGAGAAAGATCAACTGAAAATCATACAACAAAAAGGAATAGCCACCATGAGTACTACGTATCAAATTCTCAGCCAGAAGAGAGATTCAGGTTCATTTTAATAATAAAATAAGTTACAAAATGTCCAGAGCCCGCTGAGAAGACAAATTCGTAATGCACGGGACTGAAAAAACTTCTTTAAATAAATACAACATCCATACTTCAATACATGCAATTCAAACAAACGTAATTAAACATATTCCCCCGTCAATTGCCTGGTCAACAGCACCACCCGTTGACGTGTCCAGCGAAATAAACATAAATATAAATAAAAGATACCAAGAACCCTGGAAATATGAGAGAAAGAACAGACCTGCCACGTAAACGTTTATACAGATTTGTGTGTGACAGGACTCGATACTTTCATCACTTGTTATATAGATACATATATATATATATATATATATATATATATATATATATATATATATATATATACTACTAATACTACTACTAACAACTCACCACAGCACCAAGCCGCCTGCGGCCATAACAGCCACGCACGCTTCCCAATCTTAATCTATTCAAAGTCTCCCTCTTAACGCACTCCAGGAAGTTCCTATTTCCATTAAATCTTTATGACATCCTCCCACCCCAGACGGGAACGACCTGCTTTCCGTCTAGCCTTAGACAGTTGGCCAAAAAGGACAATCTTTGGCAATCTGTCATCCTTCATCCGCAGAACTTGCCCTAGCCATCTCAACCTTTCTTTCATTATAGCCCTAGAAAGCGGGACTGAACCATATTTTTTGTACAGCCTACTGTCTTAAATACGATCAGTCAGTAGGGTACCCAGAACAATCCGGAAGCGATTTCTCTGGGAAACATCAGGTAAATCTTCATCCACTTTTTGAAGCACCAATGCTTCAGAGCCATATTTGACTACTGTCATCACTGTACCTTCCAATATTCTGATCTTGATTTGCAGACTTATCTTCCTATTCTTCCAAACTTTTTTTTTAACTGTGAAAAAACACCCTAAGCCTTGGCTATTCTACTTTTAACATCTTCACTGCTCCCGCCGTCTTTACTAATAATACTAACAAGGTAAGTCAAGCTGCCAACCTGATCAATCTTTTCGTTATCACCAACGTCACCATTTCATCTTCACTTACTCCTAGCCGCAGTGACTTAGTCTTCTTATCATTATTTTTTTTTTCTATTCTAGCAACCTGAACACGCAAAAACCTCAAAAAGTTCATTGACTTTGCTCAGATATTCATCTAGGATGCTTAAATCATTAGCATAATCTAAGTCCAGGAGTTTTTCCTCCCTTTTGGATTTCGTGGTCTCCTATTTTCTTTCTTGAGTTTCTTATGACAAAGTCCATCAAAATGATCCAGACAAAGGGGGATAGAAAACAGCCCTGCTTGACTCCTGATTAAACAAAAAACAGGTGCTAACCTAATTTCCTACCTTAACCGCAGCAGTATTGTTCTCATACATAGCAATAATCATTTTAATGTATTTGTCTGGTATACCATTTAAGGATAAGACCTTTGCTGCAGCTCTTCTCTCAACAGAGTCGAGCGCTAGCTCATAATCTGTAAAACTGAGGACCAAAGATGTTTGACAACTAAGGCACTTCTCAATTATTAACCCAAGAGTGAAAATTTGGTCGACACATCCTCTACCTTTTCTAAAACCGCATTGTTCTAAGCTTAAATCATTGTCTAAAGCATCTCTCAGTCTAAAAAGTATCATATTACTAAGCAATTTGCTACCTACACAGACCAGACTAATGCCTCGATAATTACGACACTCGCTCTTAACACCTTTCTTATACAGTGGTTTAATTAAGATTTACCTTAAAATCGTTAGGGACTTCCCCTTTTTTGATAATCCAATTCATAATCTTAAGTAACTTAATTCTAACCTCAGAGCCACCATATTTAAGAAACTCATTTATCACACTATCAGTACCTAGGGCCTTATTATTTTTCAATCCTTTTAGTACTGTCGCTAGTTCATCCTCACAAAACAAATCTTCCTTCATATCCAAGGTATCACAAAACTGTTTCATTTTCCTCTACATCTTTTTCTGCAACTCTATCTCAGTTTAGCAAATTCTCAAAATATTCCGCCCATCACTCTTTAACTCTTTCCTTGTCACTAATTGTGGCCTCGTTCCTATATTTAACTGGGACAAGTCCAGACTGACTACTCCCTCTCAATTTATCAACATGCCAGAACAATACTTTACTAATATGCCGTCTAGCTGCATCTTCCAGATCATCGGCAATTATATCCACGGCCTCCACTTCAAATCTCCTTAGTTCATATATTAAAGCTTTCTCCACTTTCTTTACATTCCTTTAGTTTGCGATATGAAAATATGACCTATCACTCAGAAAATTCTTGTACAAACCCCTTCTCCTCTCTATTAAATATATAGCTTTTTTCACAAATATTCCTAGCTAAAGTCTTAACATTCTTCCCTAAGACACCATCAGAAACTTCCCAAATCGTTTAAAATTATTCCAACCCTCTTCCATATTGTCAAATTTTAAACTCTCAAGTTTAGTATTCAACTGTTCCTGGAAAGTATCTCTCCAATTCTCATCCTGGAGTCTACCAACATCAGAACTTTCCGGGAGGTAGTTACCCTATTGAAATTTCAGCTTTAAATTAACCCTAGACACTACTAGACGGTGATCTTTACTTTTAACATTAATAACAGCACTGTTACATACCCTAGTATCTTGTATTGATTCTGTCAGTCTTCGGTTTACTATAACACAATCAATAAGGTTTGCTGTCTTACCGTAACGTGACCGATACCGTGTCAACTTATGGGACATTTTAGGACCAAACACCGTATTGGTTATAACTAGATTGTTATACCTACAAAATTGCAAAAGTCTGTAGCCATTACTGTTTTCTTTTCCAACACTATATTTACCTAGGCTAGGATACCATCTATCCCTATTTCTACCAACCTGGGCGTTAAGATCTCCTAGTAAGATCTCCATATTTGCTGCTGTAACTGTAAATAAAATCTATCTGAGTCACTTGTATCTCCGTCAGTCGGTCCAACAAGGGCATATACTACTATAACTGATACCCTAAACTTTTTAGTCATAAAATGAGCAATTAGTATTCTATTATTAATACCTTCCCAGCCTAAACATGACTGAGCAGCATTCGTCAGTCAAAATGTCAAAACGAAAGTAATTTTTTAATGTCGTAACATTGCAAATTCCAATTTTCATGTTCTTTAAATCATTGAAATTATTTTGGCCACAGGAAAAACAATGTTCCCGGATACCAGTGCAGGAGTGGATCGACCTATCTTCTCAAGTCTACATCAAAGCGCTTAAGCCGGCTTAAACCAGACAGCAAGAAGTCCCTGAGACCTCCAGCATGAATGGAGGCTTTGTGCAAACCTGGGCCCATCTTGGTCACAACATGGTTTTAAGCACTTGGCGATGCTCTTCTATCAACAAGAGTCGAAATCCTGCATAGACAGTCCCAAGCCTATTATTTCCTATTCGTTATATATTAAATAAAAAACGAGTTTTTTTCTAACAGAAAGTAAGGGGCGACATTAAAACTTAAAACGAACAGAAATTACTTTGTATATGAAAGTGGATGCTTCCTCATCAACGCCCCGCTTTATACGCTAAAGTTTGACTCTTTCTCTTAAGTCTACCTTTTAAAACAGTAAAAAACTTTAGCGTAAAGAGCGGGGCGTTGATGAGGAAGCATCCCCTTTCATATACGAAGTAATTTCTGTTCGTTTTAAGTTTTAATGTCGCTCCCTACTTTCCGATAAAAAAAACTTGTTTTTTTTATTTAATTTCTGAACGTTTTTAAATCAATGCGTGTTTTGATTTTGGCTCTCCGCAGATGAATAATTAAAACGCAATTTGCTTATTTATTTTTTTGGCTAACTGGCTTTCTCATGTTTTGATCGAATGATTTTGAGAAAAAAAGAGCGGAGGAGGCGGCCTGGTTTCCCTCCGATTTTTCGGTTACTTAAAAAGGCAACTACAAATTTAATTTTTACGCATGTTTTTTTTTTAGTAAAAGATATACTTTACTTAAAAATTAGCTTACGTAACGAACTTCTGTATTCTCATGTTTTTATTACGTATATGAAGGGGTTCACCCCTCATCAGTACCTCGCTCTTTACACTAAAGCTAAAATTTCGCCCCAACTTCTTAAGAATGACCCCTGAATCACAAAAGCCGTAGAATAAATAGTTGAAATCACTAAAAAAAAAACTTTAGCGTAAAGAGCGAGGTATTAGGGAAGGTGAGCCCATCATATGCCTAATAGTTTCTGTTAGTTTTAAGTTTTAATGCTTCTCCTTACTTTCAGTTGAAATTTTTTTTTTATATTTACTTTTTAATTGTTTATTTTGAATAATGCTAGAAAATGCTGCGCTCCCTCATGACAATTTTTTACCCCATGACAAATTCCTCCAAGGAAAGTTCCCCCAACATATACCCCTCTTCTCAACCCCCCTCCCAACCTAAAAATCCCCCTGAAAACGTCTGTACACTTCCGAATAACCATTACTATATGTAAGGACTGGTCAAAATTTGTAACTTGTGGCCGGAGGTTGTTGCAACCTCCCACGGGGAGTGTGTGGGGGGGGGGGGGTAAGTAGTCCCCACAGACATAGTTATAAGGTTTTTTGACTACGCTGAACAAAATGGCTATCTCAGAATTTTGACCCGTTGACTTCGGGAAAAAATGAGCGTGGGGGGGTCTAGGTAACCTGCAATATTTTTGGTCACTTAAAAAGGGCACTAGAACTTTTAATTTCCGTTAGAATGAGCCCACTCGCAAAATTCTAGGAGCACTAGGTCGATACGATCACCCCTGGGGGAAAAAACAGAAAAAACAAACAAAAAAATAAACACGCATCCGTGACCTGCTTTCTGGCAAAAAAAAATTCCACGTTTTTGTAGATAGGAGCTTGAATCTTCTACAATAGGGTTCTCTGATACGCTGAAGCTGATGGTGTGATTTTCGTTAAGATTCTTTAGGGGTTGTTTTCCCCTATTTTCTAAAATAAGGCAAATTTTCTCAGACTCGTAACTTTTGATGGGTAAGACTAAACTTGATTAAATATATATATATTTAATATATTTATATATTTAAAATCAGCATTAAAATGCGATTCTTTTGATGTAGCTATTGATATCAAAATTCGATTTTTTATAGTTTTGGTTACTATTGAGCAGGATCGCTCCTTACGACAGTTCGTTACCACGAATTGTTTGATTCATGATTACAAATGTTGTGCTACTACGGGGAGGCAACCCATAGTAGATAAATTAGCTAAAAAGAGGTTTTTCAGCCCGAAAACGTCTGTCAAAACAGACCAAGTCCAGAAAAATTATCCATAAATCAGGATCCCGTGCGAACGCTGTGTCACTTACTAGACTATATATATATATATATATATATTGAAGAGAAGAAAAATACAATTTTTACAAAAAAAACCTCGAGCCGATATTTACAGGAGACATCCCCCCCTAACTGATCTCTACTCATCACACTCTCGCCCATCCTTGTGCTTTCAAGAAGACATACACAAAACTAGACCCGAACACAAAACTAGACCCAGCAGCATATCGTCTCTCGTCTAACAATGTCTGCGGAATTTCTTGTATCACAGAATGGTATCCAGGATTCGCAGATAAAGCATCACAAAAATAATTAGGTACTAGCTTATTTAAACACCAATGAACAATAGTATCGGTGTGATAATCTCTCAACTGCCCACCATTTACGATAACAATCCAAGAGGCCACCCTTTAACAACCATTTCGAGAAGTAAGAAACCTTTCCGGGATGATATCTAGCCTATAGACATAGCTACAACAGCAACATCGTAACTACCAAGTTTCCCCTTCGGCGCCGCAAACCTTAAAAATAAAATACCCCACCGATACGTCAAAATAATAGCCTGAGAGCTTAGTCTTCCCCCACCCCCATCCTCCATAAGACACAGAGTAAAATAATTCCTTAATAAGTTTCTTAAACGAAGAAATATTACCGACACTTTATATTTGAATATTTTTCTCAGTAATATTTCCAGGAAATGGTACCTGACAACCGCAAGGGACATTTCTTAGCAAAAATAAAAGTCTAGACAGCAAGGAAAAAGAGAAAAAAAATTGGCTAACACTTGTTGATAATACAGCCTGACAATTAAATGTGAAACAAGTGGTAATTAATAGCCCTCGTAACAGATAACAGATGGAGTTTAAACGAGAGAAGAATTGTCACTTTTGTTAGAAAATGTTACACTAACGACATTTGCGGAGGGTCGGCCTGGGAAAATAAACCGTGTTGCCATCCAAAAGGATTTTTATGACACACATGTGTTTATAATTTTTTTTTCTATTCAGCCTAGAGATAGTATCGAACTCCGAAGCTGGATTATCTAAACTGTTCATAAATTATTTATCTCTTATACAACCATTTGTCTATATAATTTTTCCCACGTGAAAACATTTCTAAATTTTGAACCTGAAAAAAAGAGATAACTAAATTTGTGGTTTAGCATGGAATGTTGTGATAAGATGAGTATTTAGTATGGTAATGTTAATTTATCATTTTTTTCTATTCAGCCTAGAATTTAGAAGCTGGATTATCTAAACCAGTGGTTCTCAAACTTTTTTCCCCCACGGACCCCTTTTCCCTTCTTTTTATCTTGGTGGACCCCTTCATAGCTATTGGACATAAGAACATTTTTTTATTCTTCACTAATATAAATTTTAAGGCTTTAATTATCGAACAAACAGCAGACGATTTATAAAATGATTTACAAAATTTATAAAATATACGATTTAAAAATTATATGATTTATAAAATCTATAAAATAAAAAGCTTTATTTTTAAATGAAAACTAATTTGATACAAATAAAATATTCTAATATAATAATATTAATTATTATTATTACTATTATTGTGATAATAACTACAATATTACAACTTTCTACAAGTTTCTTCGATTGGCAAGCAGCTAAAGCTCATGGACAGTAGAGCTCTCCAGGCTGTTTAATTCACTCCAACATTATCTATATAAACTGGATAAAAAAAGCAGTTGAAATTAAGTGTGTGATAAAAAAAAAGGAAAAGGCATGTTTATTCAATGAGATCCCTGTGGTTGATGCTTCTCGACAAATTTCTTTATATTTGGTTTGTTAATGATAATCGAAGATCACCCTTTCACAATGTTAAGTCTATTGCGAGCTTTTGATGAAATTTGAGTAACACGACTAAATCCCAACAAGATAAGATGTAGGAAAAGCAATAACGTAGAACTGCGCTTTATCCCAGAGCAAAGGGTACTTTGTAGCAATATCATTTGTTTTCCATATATTGTACTTTCCATCTTTGAATTTTGCACGCAATACTTTGTAATTCGATGAGGGGCTCTTGCAAAGATAATTCCATTTCGGCAACAATAACTTCGAAAGGAACTGAAACCCAAATCCGTATATCCATTCCGAGTAGGTCACTAAACCGATTCAAAATAATGTAAATTACAGTAGAAATCGAATTCTTAAAAATAAAGAGCGTTCTGGGTTGGTTTTCTTCAAGGACCCCCAGAATATCATTGTGGACCCCCAATTTGTTGTGCTTGGCCTGTGGACCCCCGGAAATATTACATGGACCCCTAGGGTCCATGTGGACCCCGGTTGAGAACCACTGATCTAAACTATTCATAAATTATTAATATCTTATACAACCATTTGTCTATATAATTTTTCCCACGTGAAAACATTTCAAATTTTGAAGCTAAAAAAAAAAAAAAAAAAAAAAAAACTAAATTTGTGGTGTAGCATGGAATGTTGTGATAAGATGAGCATTTAGTATGTAATGTTAAAGAGTTTTGAGTTGTTTAAACAGGTTTCTTTTTTATTTGCTTACAAACATCTATAGGCTATATTTTATTGTTTACTCTCGGCCTAATGATAATGTGGAGCTTCAAAATGGGATTGCCCAGACTACCCATAATTGTTTTTTTTCTTGTTTTCCATTCATCTATAATTTCCCCACACTGAAATATTTCAAAAGCATAAAGTTAAAAAAAAAAATACATTATGCACTATATATGTCAAAAGTAATAACCAGAAAAAGACAATTATAGCAAATGGATGATCAGAAGGAAGCAAAAAAGGAAGTAAATAGACAGAGTCCCCGAGTAAATAGATACCGAAAACATGGGTGGGGCCTTTTCATACCTGAGGACCAGGGGCGTTTTTTTTGGGGGGGACAGCTGCCTCCAAGAATTTGAAAACGAAATATACAGTCCGTGCCCCTTGACCAACCGGATATGAACCCCTCTTGCCACCCCAATAAAATTGCTGGAGATTCGCCCCTGCTGAGGACAACAATAACACTTACTGATAGCAATGGGGCCTTGGTAGACATTTAGTACTTCATTTGTTTTCTGAAAATTTCGAGCTTTGTCAATATCTAATTTTGATCAATTAATTTAGATTGCAACCGACCAAGAAACCACCGGTAGTGTTTTGGGGAGTGCTGTCGAGCCCCAAGCGCCCATATAATCTATATTTTTCGGTGTTTTTTTTTTGTCCGCGACCCTTTTTGCATGAAGATTGAGAGGGCAAATCTTCATGCAAAAAAAGAATCATGCAAATTAAAGGACATTCCTTTAATTTCAGGGCATCAGTTCATCCGCATGGGCCCTAAAATTAGGGAAGCTAGAAGAAGATTACAAAAAAAAATATTGTAGGATTCGAGAAATTAGTTTAATTATTTATTTTTAATTATTTATAGAATCTTTCTACGGCATGAAACTTCCATGGTTGCAGTAATAGCTGCAAGAAATTTCACTATTCAGCAAATTTTGCTGAATAAATTTTGCAAATTTTGCCGAATTCAGCAAAAATTGCATGGCGAGGAAAAATGTCTGTAGGTTTCTGCTTAAGAAAAGATAACCATTATTCTCCTACAGATCAGACTAGGGCCTGGATCATTATAGAACAAAGAAAAACTGTCTATTTTTGAAACCATTAATAAACTATATCTGAAAAAAAAAACGTTACCATCGAACTTTTCAAAATAAAAAACCCTCCAATAGGGGTTATAAGAACACATAAGCAAAATTGCACGAATATTTTGCTAGATGTAGTATTTGAATATCGTGTCGGATCGTTCGAAAGGAAGTCTCGACTATAAAATAGTTTCGCAAGAGTTGATCGCAAGGACGTCAGCGTCAAAACGCAACCTAAATCAACAACAACAATATTTTTGTGACAAAAAATAAATTATGGCAAATGCCGAAATCATTTGCTTAATGTTTAGGTTTGATAGGTCTAAAGACTCTCATGCACAAAATTTCAGATTTCTTTTCCCTTGATTTACGGAGATATAATTCAGGAACTGGAGGAAGCGCTCTTAAACAAGTTTGTTCTAGTAAATTTTGTCACAAAATTTGATTGTGGTAAGGGGGCACCGCAATTAAGGCAAAAATTAATATTTCACGAATGTATGAAGCTGAGCAATGAAAGGTTTAGTAATTAGATTTTGAATGTCCAAAGCATCTTTATGTGAGCAATTTCAGGTCGTTGGCCCCTTAACTGAAGAGGCCAACTCCCTCCTTTATTTCAAATTTTACCTTTTCAGGAGTCAATGAAGACGTGTTTGGCTAAAAACACGTAATAAAACTTGAAAAGTTTGACTGTATTAGTAAGCGGCAGTGGGGCAATAATTACTTTTTCAAAAATCGATAGAACTGGTTTGCCAAGTACTTGATTATTAGGCTTGGCGTATCTATAGACACTAATATGTTGGATAGGAGCTCCTTGGCATTTTAACTTAGATGGATGAAGCCCTTTCCTTTTGGGATTTTGCCCTGTTATTAGAAGACACAGCATATCGGTTGAGATCAAATGTAGTCCAATTACTTAATTCACACTATCGTGGGCATTTGTAACTCCATGAGAGAGGAGGGGGGGGGCGATGCTTGGAAAAAAATTACAAGCAAAGACGAGTGCTAAGGTTTTTGTGTCAGAATAGTGTATTATTTCTTTCTAATGTTACACAAATTTTGTTCTTTTTGTATATTTTTGGTCTTCAACAGTGGGGCTGAAGCCCCTCTGTCATATTCAGTGGGTTCTCTGAAACACCACCTTGTCGTTATTTAAATTTTATCTGTGTGAAAGTTCTTATTTGATTATTGTAGATAGTTGGTTCGATTTTGAATCATGATGAGAAGAAAGCATTTTTAGCTACATGGGTAGCTTTTGTCTTAGCTACTTTTATTTTTGAAATAACTTACACATGTTAAATGACTCGTTCGAAGGCAAAATACCTATTTCCACGTGATTTTTTGTTATGTAAAACTTGATTATTGCAAGATGCAATTTACTTTATGGCAACAGACTTGCCACGGAGCTTGGAACACAAGTATAGGGTAATTGGATTTGGTATGTCTCAAAACTCTTAGGGGCTGACTTTCAGTTCCTTGGCCCATAACTTAGAAATTTATGGCTTCAAAAAAAAAACTTATATTTAGCTTTGCCTGTTTAGATGATCAAATCTTTATAGACCAAAAAATCAAATACCCCAGACTATCTGTCTTAGTTTTTTCTCCTATTAGCCATGGATTTTGGCAACTTGATTTAATTCAAAAATTAAGTAAAAAAACAAGTTGTTAAACTGCAAGTAAGGAGCGACATTAAAACTTAAATCAAACAGAAATTAATCCATTTATGAAAGGGGTTGTCCCCTCCTCAACGCCCCACTCTTTACGCTAAAGTTTGAATTTTTTCCTAAATCTTTAAGAATCACCCCTGCATCACAAAGGCCGTAGTATACATAGTTGAAATTACTAAAAATACTTTAGCGTAAAGAGCAAGGTATTATGGAGGAGACGAACCCCCTTAATTACGTGATATTTTATGTTCGTTTTAAGTTTAAATGCTGCTCATTACTTCCAGTTGAAAAAAAATATTTATTTTCTCATTGTTTTATGGCACTTGGTATTAACCAAGTGACATGCAAATTCTGTCGGTCCCGGTTTTGCTACTTTAGGCACTTCCAGGTAAGCTAGGACGATGAAATTTGGCAGTCGTATCAGGGACCGGACCAGATTAAATTAGAAATAGTAATTTTCCCGATTTGGCCATCTGGAGGGGAGCGGGTGGCCGGTTAATTCGGAAAAAATAGAAACAATTAAGTAGTTTTAACTTAAGAACGGTTGATCAGATGTTAATGAAATTTGATATTTCGAAGGATATCGTGTCTCAGAGCTCTTAATTTAAATCCCGACCGGATCTGGCGAAATTAGGGGGGGGGGTTGGGAGGGGGAAACCTAAAATCTTGGAAAACACTTAGAGTGGAGAATCTTGGAAAACCACTTTATCAAGTCAATTTGTGCAGCTCCCTGACACGCCTACCAATTTTCATCGTCCTAGCACGTCCAAAAGCACCAAACTCTCCAAATCACTGAGCCCCTCCCCCAACTCCCCCAAAGAGAGCAAATCCAGTACGGTTCCGTCAATCACGTATTAAGGACATTTGCTTATTCTATCCCCTAAGCTTCATCCCGGTTCCTCCACTCCAAGTGTTTTCCAAGATTTCCCCCTCCAATTCCCCCCAATGTCAAAAGATCTGGTCGTGATTTGAAATAAGAGCTCTGAGACATGAATTCCTTCTAAATATCAAATTTCATTAAGATCTGATCAAATATTCGCAAAATAAAAATACCCCAATTTTCACGTTTTCCAAGAATCCCGGTTTCCCCCTCCAACTCCCCCCAATGTCACAGGATCTGGTCGGAATTTAAAATTAAAGCTGTCAAGCGCAAGACCCTTCTAAATATCAAATTTCATTATGATGTGGTCACCCTTTCGTAAATTACAAATACCTCAATTTTCAAAATTACCCCCCCCCCAACTCCACCAAAGAGAGCAGATCCAGTCCGATTATTTCAGTCCAGTGTCTTAGACAGGTTTTTATTCTTCCCATCCAGTTTCATCCTGATCTCACCGCTTTAAGTATTTTCTAAGATTTCCGGTTCCCCTCAACTGCCCCCCCCCCCAATTACGCTGGATCTGCTTGAGTTTAAAATAAGAGGTGTGAGTCACGAGGTCCTTCTAAAAATGAAGTTTCATGAAGATCCGATCATTCCTTCGTAAGTTAAAAATACGTCATTTTTTCTAATTTTTCAGAATTAACCCCCCCCCCAATACAGCGGATCCGTTCCAATTATGTAAATCACGTATCTAAGACTTCTGGTTATTTTTCCCATCAAGTTTCATCCCGATCCCTCCAATCTAAGCGTTTTCCATGATTTTAGGTTCCCAAACCCCAAACTCCCCCAATGTCACCAAATCCGGTCGGGGCTTAAAATAAGAGCTTTGAGACACGATATCCTTCTTTATATCAAATTTCATTGAGATCCGATCACCCGTTCGTAAGTTAAAAATACCTCATTTTTCTAATTTTTCAGAATTAACCCCCCCCCCAACTACCCCAAAAAGAGCGGATCCGTTCCGGTTATGTCAATCATGTATCTAGGACTTGTGCTTATTTTTCCCACCAAGTTTCATCCCGATCCCTCCACTCTAAGTGTTTTCAAAGTTTTAGGTTTCCCCTTCCGAACTCCCCCCCCACCCAATGTCACCAGATCCGGTCGGGATTAGAAATAAGAGTTCTGAGACACGATATCCTTCTAAATATCAAATTTCATTGAGATCCGATATCCCGTTCGTAAGTTAAAAATACCTCATTTTCTCTAATTTTTCAGAATTAACCCCAACCCTAACTATCCCAAAGAGAGCGGATCTGTTTCGGTTATGTCAATCATGTATCTAGGACTTGTGCTTATTTTTCCCACCAAGTTTCATCCCGATCCCTCCACTCTAAGTGTTTTCCAAGTTTTAGATTTGACCCTCCCAACTCCCCTCCCAATATCACCAGATCCGGTCGGGATTTAAAATAACAGCTCCGAGACACGATATCCTTCCAAACATCAAATTTCATTGAGATCTGATCAACCGTTCGTAAGTTAAAAATACCTCATTTTTTCTAATTTTTTAGAATTAAACCCCCCCCCCACTACCCCAAAGAGAGCAGATCCGTTCTAGTTATGTCAATCATGTATCTAGGACTAGTGCTTATTTTTCCCACCAAGTTTCGTCCCGATCCCTCCACTCTAAGTGTTTTCTAAGATTTTAGGTTCCCACATCTCCCCCCCCCCCCAATTTCACCAGATCCGGTCGGGATTTAAAATAAGAGCTCTGAGACACGATATCCTTCTAAATATCAAATTTCTTTGAGATCCGATCACCCGTTCGTAAGTTAAAAATACCTCATTTTTTCTAATTTTTCATAACTACCCCCCCCCCCCACGAACTACCCCAAAGAGAGCGGATCCGTTCCGGTTATGTCAATCATGTATCTAGGACTTGTGCTTATTTTTCTCACCAAGTTTCATCCCGATCCCGCCACTCTAAGTGTTTTCCAAGTTTTAGGTTTGACCCTCCCAACTCCCCTCCTAATATCACCAGATCCGGTCAGGATTTAAAATAACAGCTCCGAGACACGATATCCTTCCAAACATCAAATTTCATTGAGATCTGATCAACCGTTCGTAAGTTAAAAATACGTCAATTTTTCTATTTTTTCCGAATTAACGAACCCCCCACTTCCCCCCAGATGGTCAAATCGAGAAAACGACTATTTCTAATTAAATCTGGTCCCGTCCCTGATACACCTGCCAAATTTCATCGTCCTAGCTTACCTGGAAGTGCCTAAAGTAGCAAAACCGGGACCGACAGACCGACAGAATTTGCGATTGCTATATGTCACTTGGTTAATACCAAGTGCCATAATAACAAGTCTAAGATACGTGACTGACATAACCGGACCGGATCCGCACTCTTTGGTGGAGTTAGGGGGGGGGGGGGTAATTCGGAAAAAATGAGGTATTTATAGCTTACGAACGGGTGACCAGATCTTAATGAAATTTGATATTTAGAAGGATCTTGTGCTTTAAAGCTCTTATTTTAAATTCCGACCAGATCCTGAGACATTGGGGGGAGTTGGAGGGGGAAATCGGAATTCTTAGAAAACGTGAAAATTGGGGTATTTTTATCTTACGAATAGGTGATCGGATCTTAATGAAACTTGATATATAGAAGAGTCTTATGTCTCAGATGCTTCATTTTCGACTCGAATTGGATCCGGGGACATAGGGGGCTGGAGGAAGAAAACATAAATCTTGGAAAACGCTTAGAGTGGGAGATCAGGATGAAACTTGATGGGAAGAATAAGCATAAATTCTAGATATGTGATTGACATAATTGGAACGGATCCTTTCTCTTTGGAGGAACTGGGGGTGTTAATTTGGAAGAATTAGAAAAATTTAGGTTTTTTAACTTCAGAACGGGTGACCGGATCTTAATGAAAATTGATATTTAGAAGGAATTCATGTCTCAGAGCTCTTATTTGAAATCCCGACCAGATCTGTTGACACTGGGGGGAGTTGGAGGGGGAAATCGGAAATCTTGGAAATCGCTTAGAGTGGAGGAATCGGGACGAAGCTTGGTAGATAGAATAAGCAAATGTCATGGATACGTGATTGCCGTATCCGTACTGGATTCGCTCTTTTTGGGGAAGTTGGGAGGAGGGGCTCAGTGCTTTGGCGAGTTTGGTGCTTCTGGACGTGCTAAGACGATGAAAATTGGAAGGCGTGTCAGGGAGCTGCACAAATTGACTTGATAAAGTCGTTTTCCCAGATTCGACCATCTGGGGGGCTAAAGGGAGAGGAAAAATTAGAAAAAATGAGGTATTTATAACTTACGAGTGGGTGATCGGATCTTAATGAATTTTGATATTTAGAAGGACATCGAGAATCAGAGCTCTCATTTTAAATCCCGACCGGCGTTAAGCCTCTGATTTCCCTTTTAAATTAATCTATTGGTTCTTAGAATTTTGTAAGAGCTCATACCATATGATCTCTTGGTTCTTAGCTCTTCTTGCCTCGTCACAAGTGCCATATGAGCTCTTAGCTCTTGTTTTTTTTTTAAATAATGCTAGAAAATCCTGCGCCCCCTTCGTGGAAATTATTTTCCCTCAAGATAAATTCCTACATGGAAAGAACCTCCCACGTAACCCACTCCCCGCACCCAACGCGAAAAAGTCCCCTTAAGATTCTATGGCTTTTAGGGAGTGTTTCCCCCTGTTTTCTAAAATAAGGCAAATTTTCTCAGACTCACAACTTTTGATGGGTAAGACTAAAACTTTAAAACTTATATAATGAAAATCAGCATTAAAATTCGATTCTTTTGATGTAACTATTGGTATCAAAATTCCGTTTTTACAGTTTTGGTTACTATTGGACCGGGTCGCTCCTTACTACAGTTCGTTACCACGAACTGTTTGATCAACGGACTCGGTTGCGGCCGTTCCCAGGTGTGGAAGTCACTGTACACAATGTAACTATGGCAACTGGTTGTTTGAGATGGACATAGCCACGGTCTTGACATTAGGTTTAGGGAAAGATATATTCAATAAGTCTATAAATTTATTAATAAGTCCAATTAAGCCCATAAGCATGAAATATTCAGTTTGCAACCTGTCGCAGATTTTTCTGCTTCCACACTGTCATACGCAGGGAAATCAGCAGAATAAAATATGAAAGATTTACTTGTCTGTCCTAAAAAATTTACTAAATTACAAATTTCACTCATTGGGGTTTTTAGTCACTAAAATTTTCCTGTTATGTATAAACGAGAAATACAAAGGTACTTATTTGTTATATAATACATATTCGAGAAGTGAAGTTCGGTGCATACTAATGAAATAAAACAAATATGATTAAAGTACAATACTTCAGCAAGAAATCTATGAAAACCACAATAATGAATTATGGAAGGGGGCCGCCCAGAGCGCATTATATTAAATTTGTAACCTAACCTAACGAAAATACCAACTAAATATTTAATTAAAATATAGCTGTAATGTAGTTTCCCTCCGAGCCGAAGCTAATTGTCTGGTATAAACACCGTGAAAACCGGGTATTGTCTCATGTTCGCGATACAAGTTCTCGAGTGTGTATTAAAGTACTAATAAAAATTTTAGTATCACTCGCACCCTCTCAGTCTCTTACTTTCTTAATCTAATTTATCAGTCGATATAAAAGCTGTAAAGTCAAAAGTTTAACAGAAAATTTACATGTTTATTTTAATACCCTTTATAAGGATTAATGTCCGTACATAGATCACCCATTTGGAAAGGTAAGGGGGAGGGGGTAAAAAATTACATTAATGCCGGATTTACAGTCACTGTAGATATGCTACTACTTACAACTGCCAGCCTAGCTGAATAATTGAATTTCTCGTTTAGACTCTTAACACAACCTATTCCATTATCTTTAGTGAGAAACTCAGTTGCCAAACCGAATAACTCTTCAACAAAAATAATAAAAAAAAACCGCAAAGAATTTACACTACGGGTTTGGATTAAAAAAAAAATTATCCGCCAAAAAAAAAGGCTCGGGGTTTTAATTTTATTTGTAATTGTTTTTAGAAAGCCAAGTCCAAACTCTTTTTTTAAGGCTATGCAAACAACAGATTTTATCCATTAGTTTGACTAAGTAAGTCAACGACTCACTACTAAATGTTGGCAAAGGAGTTGAATAAAAAATTGTAAAACCAACCTCTCTTGTGGGTTCTTGAAGAAAACGTTTACGAATCCATTTTATTTGTTTTTTCGTATATCTTAAAGATACCAAATTCAACTGTTCCACACCCTTCCTTAGTAATTCTTCACCTTTTTGAGTTTCCCTCTCATCTTCTGCTAGATTTAGCCAATCATGAAATTCTTTGTATCCAATTGCCTGATAGATCCCACGAGTGTAGTCGATATCCCTAGAAATTAAATATCTTTTATAAGACGGAGTTTTAGTGAAAAAGGAAACCACAACACCTAAATCACCTTTTAGATGCTTCTACTAGTGCTTGGAGGTAAAATGCTCTTAACTCAAAGGTACAGTTTTTTTTTTTGTCCCAAAACTGTAAATTTAGTTTTTGATGAATCAAAAAAATTCCTTATTTGTTAAGTTTTGTAGTCAGATATACAACAACGAGAAATGAAAAATAAACTACAAATATATTTGTATAATATAATATGGGCAACTGGCTTGCTATTTGTCCCTGTAACCCTGCGACTTAAACGTCAATTTTGACTCCTAGGCGCCAGCAATGGCTCAAAAGCTGTGGTTCCCAACTGATTCCGGGCCAAGCACCACCTAGGCATCCCTAAAACCCTGATGCCCCCCGTAATATTAAAATTTTGTTATTCAAAATTTTAGATGTATTCACCTGATGGAAGCTTAAAAGACCATTAACATGATATTTTTTTTGGGGGGGGGCGTCCTCTAGGAATTTTTCATACTATGTATAAGGTCACTGCAATACTATCATGTATTATTTTCTTACTTTTTAAATGCATTTGAATACGGCGGCATTCACGTGAATTTTTTTTTTCAAAATTAAGGCTCTAAGTATAGACGCGAGGCTCTAAAGTATGTACCTCCTGCCCATGACCCACCAAAATATTGCCATGCCTCCCGGTGGGGTCTACACCCCACGTTGGGAATCACTGTTCAAGAGGATCTTCGTCTTTTTTTATAACAAATAAACACGCATCCGTGATCTGTCTTCTGGCAAAAAATTCGAAATTCCACATTTTTGTAGATAGGAGCTTGAAACTTCTACAATAGGGTTCTCTGATACGCTAAATCTGACAGTATGATTTTCGTTAAGATTGTAATGCTTTTAGGGGGTGTTTCCCCTTATTTTCTAAAATAAGGCAAATTTTCTCAGGCTCGTGACTTTTGATGGGTAAGATTAAACTTGATGAAACTTTTTTTCGAGTTTCGGTTACTATTGAGCCGGGTCGCTCCTCACTGCAGTTCCATTGAATATCAGCTATAATGTTGGAAGCCAATGAGGCCCTACATGACTTCAAAGTATTCCATAAACAGAAGCTATCTTTTTATTTCTTAATAGCCTTAGTCAAATTAAAGACTTGCAGTTATCATTTTGGCATTATGATATTCAGTTTCCAGCGAATTATTTTTGTGATTCACGTGTTTTGGAGCATTAGACTCTCATCTGTGAATTGTGAGAGAGGCAGATTTTCAGTGAGATTTTAAATTCCTTTTGTAGCATATGGGCATAAATTCAATAATAAATTTAAAAATCTGAGTAGCCTAACCAACCTATTTTAAGAAAAAACTAACAGAACATATGATTTAATATTGCTGACACGGTCATCTTAATTGTTTAATATCAGGAAGAAGTGTATTGTGGATTTGCCACGTCGGGATGGCCTTATTTCTTACCCTGCTTCTCGCCAGATCTGAGTTGTCATGTTTTAATTTTTTTTTTCTTTATAGTGTCTTGGCGAATTTTAAAATTTATGTTGGTAATAGATATCCTTCGAGGTGAGCTTAGCTCCATGTTTGCTCTATTTGATTTTTTTTTATTTTGAATCTTGCAGAAGAGTATGCCCTTCCACCAATAAAAGGTGATACGTGTGAGGTTCTTGCCAAACTCATCAGTTCTCAGATATATGATTAAATGAGAGCAGGCAATGATAAAGGACTTTATTTTGGAGAGGGGAACATAATTAAAATAACGCAAAAATGGGGAATGATATGGGCAATTTAAGAAATTGCGGAAAAATCATTCAAATATTCTGATTTCACAAGGAGAAGATATGGCGTCCAAAGGCCCTGCCAAGTAAGCGCTAGATAAAAGCTAAAATACTAGAGTGCTAGCGCAGTGGTTCGCAGAGAAGCAAAATATATATAATATATATAATATAATATATATATATATATATATATAATATATATATATATATATATATATATATATATATATATATATATATATATATATATATATATATATATATATATATATATATATATATATATATATATATATATATATATATAATATAAACGCCACCAGGGATGAAACGCAGGTCATGTGATGGCAGGCAATAACAAAGATGTTTATTTTGGAGAACATAATTAAAATAGCTAAAAAATATGGGAAACGAAATGAGCAAAATAGGAAACTACGGCAAAGTCGAAAATAGTTCTTATTTCAGAGGGATGGGATATGGGCCCAAAGGCCTTGCTAAGTATGGCCTAGATAAAAGCCAAAAAACTAGAGGACTAGCGCAGTGGTTCATAAATGAGCCAAAGAAAGTCAGCAGGGAAGAAACGCGTTAGCAGTCTGATGATCAAAAAAGGGACTAATTAGTAGGCTATGCACAAACACTGCGTGAGTTAAATGATAAATTAGACAACAAACCAAAAGAACTTTAAAACTATTAAATCAGAAGCATGTCTGGGATGTACCTTCGAGGCAAGTCTTCAGACGGGGAGAATAAACTACCAAAAAAAAAAAAAATGTTATGTCTTTTTCAGTTAAATAACCGAAATGTGCGTATTTTTATACAACTTTTGACACAGGGAGAGGGGTTCAAATCCAATACACATCGTGGTTTGAACTTGCGCTAAAATTTATAACCCTTTTTTCCACCAATACCGTTAATGGTCTGCTTTTAATAGTAGCCTACTTTCTACCGTTCGTCTAGGAAAAAAAATACGTTTCCTGGAAACAGGAAAAATAAAGCAATCCGGTCTGCTTAACTGGGCGTTATTGCAACTGCATTTGTCTGCAACCCAATACAACCACAAAATCCATATTGTGCCTCGGATAATCAACAGATTAAAAAAGTATATACCCTAATTACATTCTATATTTACTAAATACCCCCTGCACTAAGGAAATAGAACATAATTATACGACTTTCGCAAGACATTGTTTAGTACATCCCGCCTCAAAGTAAACTGTGATAATTATAGTGTGCACAACTTGGAAATGTGATTTTACTATTTGTCCATATCGCCTTAATATAGTTACGATATTTTGTCACGCAAACAGTTAAACATAGTCCACAACGGTCGATGAAACGGTTCAGTTGTAATAATAAACTAAGGTAACTGATCCTGATCTAAGTTAGGCACAGAAAATAACGGAACATCAACCTGGAAAAAAAGGTACGACAGGAAATAAATAGGAATTGTCGGTACTGGTATGATATACCCCCTACCCAGTATTCTTATGCTATGTTTCTCGACGCTCAATCCCAATGAAATATACCTAAGTATGATAAAAATATAATACTCTAGAATTTGGGCCATATATTTGCAAATTAGGGGAAGGGTGGGAGTGAAGTATAGCGGGTCTGCTTGCCTTGTGTTTTAGGTGCAATTACTTTGCATATTATGTAGTAAGAATCGTTTTCTAACTTCACATTGTCCAATGTTGATCAAGTTCAGATCAAGTACTAATTTCCCAAATAATTACTACTTCCTCAAATAATTGCTATTTCCAAATAATTCCTCACTTCCCACCAAGATTAAGCTCAGATTCCCCCTCCAAGTAAATGACAATATTACAAAAATTTAGACCCCCCCTCCCTATGTGTCCCGTAAGGTAAAAACTCAAGAAATGCTAATCTTACTTTTACCCCCTCCCCTCAAATATGACTAGTTAACTAGTTAACAAATAGTTAACCTCCTCGAATTAAGACAGAAAAAAACAGTTCACAGTCTCAAATTAAATTTTTAAAAAGGCTTTCATAAACACATTAATTATTAGGAAGTGCTGTTTACTGTAGTTGCCCTCCAATCTTTTTGGTCAATTAAAAAGGGCAATAGAATTTTTAATTTCCGTTTGAATGAGCCCTCTCCCGATATTCTAGGACTATTTGGTCGATAAGACTACTCAGAAAAAAATAAATAAACACGCATCCGTGATTTTTCTTCTGGCAAAAAATACTAAGTTCCACATTTTTGAATGTAGGAGCTTGAAAACTCTAAAGTAGGGTTCCCTAATACGCTGAACCTGATTTTTTTTTACAGGCTTGACGGCTCCATCACAGATGATGATTTGCCACTAGTCCAAGTAATTACCTCATTTTCCAACACTGGGGTTTTCATTAAGAATCTTCGACTTTTTAGGGGGTGTTTCTCTCCTTTTTTTCGTTTTTTCGATTTTGTTTTTAGAGTTTTGATTACTATTGAGCCGTGTCACTCCTTACTTAGAGTTAGTTACGACGAACTGTTAGAAATACCACCAACTAAAACGGTCTTAGGGGAGTAAAACAAAAATAAAAATATTCAGTTCTTTACTGAAAGTGTTCCCTGTTGAGCAAGAAATGGATTACTCTTTAAGTTTCCTATACGGCTCTATTTCCTTGTTAATCTCTTCCTCTCAAAAACAAGTTCTTGAACCTAATATTTTGTAACGCTTTTAATCCCATGCGATAACAAACCAATAGAAAGTCTATTAAAACCACTTTAGTTCCCTTAACCTCTTCCACTACCCCTTAAAACTCCCCTTTTGTCACCTCACAAGAAATCCTTGACAATCTCTTTTTTGCAGCAACATATTTTCTTATTGACAATTCAATTGACAAGACCTCAACCATTAACCTTAAAATAAGGTACAAATCAGGACAAAAAAAAAAGTTGCGTGACCTAAAATTGCGTGAATCGATAACAAGCCTCGTGTAATTAATAAGGAATATATTAAGAAATTCCTGAAATTGCAATGTCAACAACTAGTTTGACTAGTCATCTCTAGTCAACTAACTATATTCAACCGTTGAAAAGAAAAATCGATGTTGCCTGCGGATATAAAGGAGTATTGAATCATGTTCCAGCTTTTTTAACCGAAAGTAAGGAGCAACATTAAAACTTAAAACAAACAAAAATTATTCCTTATATGAAGGGCGCGGTCCTCTCCTCAACACCACGCTCTTTACGCTAAAGTTTCATATTGTTTTAAAAAGTAGAGTTGTGAGAAAAAGTCAAACTTTAGCGTAAAGAGTGGGGCGTTGAGGAGGGGACAGCCCCTTTCATACACGGAATAATTTCTGTTCGTCTGTTCGTTTAATTTATCACCGTACACGAACAATTAACACAAAATTTGCCCATTAATTTTACTCTTTTTTTGGCTAAATTGTTTTCTCAAAATTTTGACCGGGCGATTTTCAGAAAAAAGGGGCGGGGGAAGGGGCCTAGCCGCCATCCAATTTTTTTGGATACTTAAAAAGGCCATTAGAACTTTTAATTGTATTTACGAACGTTTTAATTAGTAATAAATATGAGTAGCTTACAAAACGAACTTCCATATTCACATATTTATATTACGTATATGAGGGGGTTCGCCCCCTCGTCAATACCTCGCTCTTTACACTGAAGTTAAAATTTTGTTCCAGTTCTTTAAGAATGACCCCTAAATCACAAAGGCCATTAAATTAGAAAATATAGCTGTTTTGAAATTACTAAAAATACTTTAGCGTAAAGAGCGAGGTATTGAGGAGGGGACGAACTCCCTCATATACGCAACAATTTCTGTTCGTTTTAAGTTTCAATGTTGCTCCTTACTTTCAGTTAAAAAACTAGTTTTTGTAATTTCTAATTGTTTTTTTTTTTAAATAATACTGGGAAATCCAGCACCCCCTTCATGGAAATTCTCTTCCCCCGTGAAAAATTCCTCTATGGAAAGATTCTCTCCCGTAACCCCACCCCCGACCCCCACTAGAAAAATTCCCCTGAAAACGTCTGTATACTCCCCAATAACCAATACTATATGTGAACAATGGGCAAAGTTCATGACCTTCAGCCCTTCCCCCAGGGACTGTGGGGGATTAAGTCATCCTCAAAGACATAGTTATTACATTTTTCGACTATGCGGAACAAAATGGCTACCTCAAAATTTTGATCCGGTGACTTTGGGAACAAAATGAGCGTGGGAGGTGGCCTAATTGCCCTCCAATATTTTTGATCACTTGAAAAGTGCACTAGAACTTTTAATTTCCGTTTGAATGAACCCTCTCGCGACGTTCTAGGACTACTGGGTCGATATGATTACCCCTCGGGAAAAAAACATCTTTCTCCATGCAAAAAAATACAAAATTTCACCTTTTTTAGATAGAAGCTTGAACCCTCCAAATAAAGTTTTCTAATACGCTGAAACTGATGGTGTGGTTTTCATTAACGTTTTATGACTTTTAGGGGGTATATCCCCCTTTTTTCGAAAATAAGGCAAATTTTCTCAGGCTCGTAGTTTTTGATAGGTAAGACTAAATTTGATGAAGCTTATATATTTAAAATCAGCATAAAAGTACAAAAAAAATTTTTTAGTTTCTGTTACTATTGAGCCGCGTCGCTCCTTACTTACAGTTCGTTACCACGAACTGTTTGATTCCTGAAATTGCAATGTCAACAACTAGCTTAATTAGTCATCTTTAGTATACTAATAAAGCTCGACCGTGGAAAAGAAAAACTCGCTAATGCCTGCGTATATAAAGTATTGAATAATGTTTCAGGCCGTCGGTTATCAAAACATCATATTTAAAAGAACGGAATTTCATGGAGTACCTGAAAACAAAAATTCTTGCAATTAGTTTTGAGGGACCACCAGTTCTTCATCCCTTGGAATAGATCTTGGGAGTGCTATTTGTCCCCCTACGTCTCTATGTGCCATACATGGAAAACTTCACGTTATACATGGTAAACTGCCACCTGTTATACACGATTTTTGAAAGTGGAGCAGTCCTCCATCAATACATTTCAGTGGTTGATATTTATTTTTGAAGAAATCGCCACAAGCTAACGAGTACCCTTTTTAAGTAACAGAAGAGATCGTGTTACAGCAAAGTGGCGTCTCGTGCCATTTTGTGCCACAAAATTCCAATGTTGGCCCAAAGATGGTCAAATACCATCGATAGCCAATCGATTTTTTCATGGTCCAAAACTCTAAACAGGAGGTTTTGAATCCCCTCATCTTCACGAACTACAGCAAAATTACATTAATCAAAATCAAAATTTTATGTATTGTTTATTTAGTAAAAGTAAATAATAGGACATTCAGCGAGGTAGTAAGTAACTCAACAAAATTTTTACTGTAAATATGCAACATACTGGAAAATATTTAAATGTAAAAGTAAGCCTAAAAAACTTCTAAAATGAGCCTTAACATAGAATTTTTCGAAAGCTGGCTTATTATACGCCTTTATTTTCAGGTTGAAAACCCTAAGTCAGGCCAGCCCTTTAGTTTAGGTTCTGAATTTGAAGCTTACATCAAAAATGGAGCAGGTGAAACCAAAAAAAAAAAAAAAACGAAAAAAAGAGAACGTTTCTGAGGAGGAGATTGTCTCGTTGCTTTTTATACGGGTCGATACGGGTCGATACGTTGCTTTTTATACGGTTGCTTTTTTTATACGTTGCTTTTAATTAAATAAAAAACAAGTTTTTTAACTGAAAGTAAGGAGCGACATTAAAACTTAAAACGAACAGAAATTACTCCGTATATGAAAGGGGCTCCTCCTTCTTCAACGCCCTGCTCTTTACGCTAAAGTTTGACTCTTTGCCACAATTCTACTTTTTAAAACAGTAAAAACTTTAGCGTAAAGAGCAGAAAGAGCAGTTGAAGAAGGAGCAGCCCCTTTCATATACGGGGTAATTTCTGTTCGTTTTAAGTTTTAATGTCACTCCTTACTTTCAGTTAAAAAACTTAATTTCTGAACGTTTTTTAGTTAATCCATGTTTTGATTTCGGCTCTCCGCAGATGAATAATTAAAGCGAAATTTGCATATTTATTTATTTGGCTAAATGGCTTTCCCATAGTTTTGATCGAATGATTTTGCAAAAAAAGGAGGGGAAGGAGGCCCAGTTGCTCTCCAATTTTTTGGGTACTTAAAAAGGCAACCAGAACTTTTAGTTTTTACGAACGTTTTCATTAGTAAAAGGTATACGTAACTTACAAATTAGCTTACGTAACAAACTTCTATGTTCGTATGTTTTTATTACGTATATGAGAAGGTTCGCCCACTCGTCAATACCTCGTTAATAACTCTTTGCATTAAAGCTTAAATTTTGTCCCCTGAATCACAAAGGCCGTAGAATAAATAGTTGAAATTACTAAAATCCTTTAGCGTAAAGAGTGAGGTATTAGGAAGAGGTGAACCGCTTATATGCGTAATATTTTCTGTTCGTTTTAAGATTTAATGCTACTCCTTACTTCCAGTTGAAAAAAACTTTGTCATATTCATTTTCTCATTGTTTTTTTTAATAATGCTAGAAAATGCTGCGCCCCCTTTATGGAAATCTTCCCCCATGAAAAATTCCTCCATGGAAATTTCTTCCACGTAGCCCCCTCTTCTCAACCCCCCTCCCAACCCAAAAATCCCCCTGAAAACGTCTCTACATTTCCCAATAACCATTAATATATGCAAACACTGGTCAAAATTTGCAACTTGCAGCCCCTCCCACGGGGACTGTGGGGGAGTAAGTCGTCCCCAAAGACATAGTTATAAAGTTTTTCAACTATGTTGAATAAAATGGCTATCTCCGAATTTTGATCCGACTACTTTGGGAAAAAAATGAGCGTGGGAGGGGGCCTAGGTGCCCTCCGATTTTCTTGTTCACTTAAAAAGGGCACTAGAACTTTTCATTTCCGTTAGAATGAGCCCTCTCGCAAAATTCTAGGACCTCTGGGTCGATACGATCACCCCTGGGGAAAAAAACAAAAACAAAAAATACAAAATTCCACATTTTTGTAGATAGGATCTTGGAACTTGTACAATAGGGTTTCTCTGATACGCTGAATCTGATGGTGTGATTTTCATTAAGATTCTATGACTTTTAGGGGGTGTTTCACCCTATTTTCTAAAATAGGGCAGATTTTCTCAGGCTCGTAACTTTTGATGGGTAAGACTAAACTTGATGAAACTTATATATTTAAAATCAGCATTAAAATGTGATTCTTTTGATGTAACTATTGGTATCAAATTCCGTTTTTTAGAGTTTTGGTTACTATTGAGCCGGGTCGCTCCTTACTACAGTTCGTTACCGCGAACTGTTTGATAATAAGAATCAAGATGTTATTGCAGCTGATTGCATCAAAAGTAGCCTACAAGAAACAAACAAACATGAACACCCAAAAAACGCAAAAGGTCTTAAGCGTGAATTGGAACTACTACTACTTCAACAACTACTGTTCTTTCTACTAACACCTCACTGTAGGACCAAGCAGTCTGGGACCAATACAGCTCTACACGCTCATTCTTCACCACAATCTATTAAAATATTCCCTCTTTACACCCTCCCAAGATATCCCAATTTCCTTTGAATCTTTTCTTACGACTTCTACCGTTCCCATTCGGGGAGGACCTGCATTTCGTTTGACCTTAGATGGTTGGCCGTAGAGAACAATCTTTGGCAATCTGTCATCCTTCATCCAAGGAAAGTGTCCTAGCCCTCTCAACCTTTCTCTCGTTGTAGCCCTGGAAAGGGTGTGGGTGTTTTAACACCATCGCGGTTCTCCACCACCGTATGTTTTCCGTCACCCATGAAATCTTACATCAGCAAGAGGATTGATTGGGTCAGAATAGACAGGTTAGGTTGGTCTATGTCTATGTCTATATCTATGTCTATTCTGACCTGCCTGAATTAAAAGGTGGCGGAAAACATATGATGGCGGAAAACTGCGGTGGCGTTAAAACACTGCTACGTTAGAAAGCGCCGTAGAACCCCATTCCCATTGAATGAGAAATGTTCACAAAAGTATAGTTAAAAAACAAAGGAATCGAAACACTTCATGAACACCGACTATGTGGACATTGTGTCACTGGTGTAGGACGGGATGAAAGTCAGGAAGACAGGGAGCTATCATAGATTTTGCCAATGACCAGGATTTAAATGTGAGCTGGTAAAAGATTACCCAAACACAGTTTTATTTCATTTTTTTTTATTTCCGACATCAGTGGGGAGATTAGAAGATACTCAAAAGAATTCTGTCTCTATTCATCGCACGATCACTAAATTGAACAAGATCCTAGTTTGCATATATTATTTTTATTGGTTTGAACCGACCACAGGACATATTAGATATCAAGTAGAATCAATTCGATAATCTAACGTAATTTACAAATTTCTGACCTTGGTAGCTACTATTCTACCTGGGTATTAAGTTTCAACATTCTTCTAGTCTATTATTTTTACAAGATAAAATTCCGAATTCTTGTATTACAAGTTCCTGAAGGACTATTATTGTCAACACTCTAACGAGTTTTACATCCCCTTTCGTGTACGCCAAGGGGCGGGACACTACTGATTTACAACGGAAGCATTGAGAAATGGGTATGCTTGTGGATTTGGGAGTAAAGACGGTAGAGAGGGAAGTAAAAAAGGGGTAGGTCCAGAAAAGTCACCCTGTGGCCTTTCTGTGTACCTTACAGCCTAACATATGGTTTAGGAATATGTCACCAATGCGACCTTGTGGAATAAAAGGTCATAAACCGGATTGGCTTATCATGAAAAATCAAAGAAGAATAAAATAAACGAATGAAAGGGAGAGAATAAAAAGTAGCAGTACCATATATAGAATTGCCACTGCAAGACCAAATCACGAAAGTAGAAAATATTACAATATAATGAGACACTGTAAATGACCACAAAGAAGCAACTTTCCCGTAGTTTGATCATGGAGTAGCAATTGTATGCATTGGTTAGGTCGTTCCTTTTTATTCTTTTTTGATTTTAGATATTTCCTTTTCTTTTTTAAGTTGTTCTGTTTGTTGTTTTCTTCTTTCTCAGCGCTAAGGACGCCTTGTTGTACACAGGTGATTATTTATGCCATTTTTTTCCTTTTTTCCTACTAGCCATTGACAAATCGTTTTTCAGGATTTTTCTTCTTTGACTGTACGACCTCGAAGATAAAAGATACGTCATATATGTATACGGCGGACAGTACGCTATCCCATGTATGTCTTTAGTTCATAATTACATAAAAAAAACTAGTTTTTTTTTAAACTGAAAGTAAGGAGCGACATTAAAACTTAAAACGAACAGAAATTACTCCGTATATGAAATGGGTTGTCCCCTCCGCAATCCCTCGCTCTTTACGCTAAAGCTTTTAATTGTTTTAAAAAGCAGAATTATGGCAAAGAGTCAAACTTTAGCGTAAAGAGCGAGGAATTGTGGAGGCGACAGCCCATTTCATATACGGAGTAATATCTGTTCGTTTTAAGTTTTAATGTCGCTCCTTACTTTCAGTTAAAAAAACTAGCTTTTTTATGTAATTTCTGAACGTTTTTGAATTAATGCATGTTCGATTTTGGCTCTCCACACATAAATTATTAAAATTAAATGAAATTGGCATATTAATTCCTTTTTTGGCTAAATGGCTTTCTCTTAGTTTTGATCAGACGATTTTGAGAAATAAGGGATGGGAAAGGAGGCCTAGTTGCCATGCAATTTTTTTCGGTTACATAAAAAGGCAACTATAAATTTTAATTTTTAACGAATTTTTTATTAGTAAAAAATATACGTAACTTAAGAATTAACTTAATTAACGTTAAGAACAAACTTTTATATTCTTTAATTTTTATTATGTATATGAGGGGTTTGTACCCTCGTTAATACCTCGTTCTTTACACTGAATCGTAAGTTTTGTCCCAATTCTTTAAGAATGACCCCTGAATCAGAAAGGCCGTAGAATAAATAGTTGAAATTACTAAAAATACTATAGCATAAAGAGCGAGGTATTTATCTCCTCCTACATACCTCACTCTTTATGCTAAAGTATTTTTAGAACCCCTCATATGCGTAATAATCTCTGTTCGTTTTAAGTTTCAATGCTACTCTTTACTTTCAACTGAACAAACTTTTCCATGTTTATTTTTTCATTGTTTTTTTCTTATAGTAATTTTAGAAAATTCTGCGCCCTTTTCATTGAATTTCTGTTCCCTCATGACTATTCCTCCAAGGAAAGATCCTCCCACATAGCCCCCTACATAGCCCCCACATAGCCACATAACCCCACCCCCAAAACCAAAAAAAATCCCCTGAAAACGACTGTACACTTGCCAATAACCATTATTATATGTAAACACTGGTCGAAGTTTGTAACTTGCAGCCCCTCCCCCAGGGACTGTAGGGGAGTAAGTCATTCCCAAAGACATAGTTATCATGGTTTTTGACTATGCGGAACAAAATGGCTATCTCAAAATTTTGATCAGTTGACTTTGGAGAAAAAATGAGCGTGGGAATTTTTTTTGTCACTTAAAAAGGGCACTAGAACTTTTCATTTCCGTTAGAATGAGCCCTCTTGCGACATTCTAGGACCACTTGATCGATACGATGACCACTGGGGAAAAAAAATAAAATAAAATAAAACACGCACCCGTGACTTGTCTTCTGGCAAAAAATACGAAATTCCATTTTTTTGTAGATAGGAGCTTGAAAATTTTGCTATAGGGTTCTCTGATACGCCAAATGCGATGGTGTGATTTTCGTTAAGATTCTTTTAGGGGGTGTTTTCCCCTATTTTCTAAAATAAGGCAAATTTTTCCAGGCTCGTAACTTTTGATGACAACGACTAAATTTGATGAAACTTATATATTTAAAATCAGCATGAAAATCTGATTCTTTTGATGTAATTTTAGCATCGAAATTGCGTTTTTTAGAGTTTCGTTTACTATTGAGCCGCGTCGCTCCTTACTATAGTTCGTTACCACGAACTGTTCGAACAGTAGACACAAAAATTCAAATAGTTAAGCATAGTATTAAAGTTAGTGTCGAGAAGTTTGGAGGACTGGCATTCGTATGAGAAATACGATAGGTGGAATTTAATTCTAATCGGGGGGAGGGGGAGAATGAAGATACAAAAAGTAAGCGAATTATATAAAACATACACGAAAGACTAGGAAAGTATTCTATATCTCTAGATTTTTTTAAGCGTGGCCGAAAGCCCCCCCCCCCTCTCCACACCACCTAAGCAAATGAGTTTTTTTTTAAAACAAGGCTTTGCTTTTTACGACAAATCCACAGAAAATTTCATCCAGAAAATTCGATAGAAGACTTAATCTGTTCCTTACATAAAATGGACTTCATAGAAAGCAATTCAAACAGAAATGACTTGTTTATTTTTAGGGGGGAGGGGAGCTGCAAACCTAGTTTTGAATACTTGTTTGAACTAGGAAAACACGTTCACCAGAAAAGTTCTTAAAAAGATATTTAGCACATTTTTACTCCCAAAGGGCACATACTTCGACATCGTACCTCCATATTTCGAGAACGAATACCATAGCTTTTACAAATTTGGTCCCACGTGACGCTCATTTTCAACATGACCTTACATTAAACAGGTTAGCACAATGGCAAAACATTATTATCACATTAGTAAATCATTATACAAGTAAAAATATGACGAATATTATTTTTATTACTCTGAATCGAATCAAGCAATCAAAACATTCCGAGAAACTCATTTTTATAAAGCATATATTTTATAATGTATTTCTATTTTCATTATACCATTATTATATTATGTATTATATCATAGCACATATACTTATATCATATTAAATATTGTACTGTATCAAATGTATTATTAGATATTATATAAAATTATATAACCTGTATTTTTAGAAAGAATATGCTAAAAAAAAAATTAAAGGCAGCAAGGTTGCAACTGTAATAACATGAGAAGTTGTTGACTAACGACAAAATATACAGAAAATAACGTAATATGATAATATAATATAATATACATAATAACATGATAAAATACTTAATATCCAGAAAATTCTGGAGGTGATAATATTAGTCATAATCTGATCATTGTAAACCTTTTCTTTTAATTTCCATTGCCTATTTTTAGCTATTTCAATGAATATACATCCCCCATCCTTAAAGAAGGCTGACCAAATTACTTTTATGGGAAAAGTAAAAAATCTCTAAGATCATGATGCAGTCAGTTCACACTATGTCTTAGTGCAGCATCCTTTTTTTGAAAAAAAAAATAAAATGAGGATTATGTTAAAATGAAAACAAAAATAAAATAGAAATAGCAAAAAATTAAATAAAAATAAACAAAAATAAACAGAGACAAAAAAGGTAAAACTAAAATTATCCCTAATAGTGCATTTATAATTTGGGGCATGCGTGCATTTGTATTAGGTCTCTTCTTCAAGCTGAGCACACCTCTAATCGAATTAAACCTTCAACCTGATAAATGATTTTTGATATTACAGTTCAAATTCAGTGGGTTTCGGTGGAAAGCTAATTCAGTGAGTGGGTGGCAGTAATAACTTTCTCACATTATACAAAGGATAAGGAGGAGGGGAAAGAATTCACCATAAAACCAGGCTATTTGTTACTTCCTAGGTAGTACAAAAACAGGCACTTAACATTTACCGTCATACTGACAATCATTAATAATTTGGAAGGCAGTTAAACATTGATGAAAAGCTTTATTTTCGAAAGTATACAACTTAAACTCCTTATTCTAATCCACGAGCACAGGTAAGCGCATCACAGACAAATTTTTCATTTGGAGATGTTCCGGGAGAATTATCTGGGGAATATTTTCCGCATCTTGCAACGATTCTATTTCGAAGATCCATTTATTTCGGGTACAGGGGAGGAGGGAGGGAGGAAAAGATATCTATATGAATACACTGATATATAACTAGAAAAATTCTCGAAATTTAAGCAGCAGTCAACTTTTTAATACTATAATAAAAAAAAAATACTCGAAGTATATTTTGTTTTCAGTAAAGCGCAAATGAAATTTTCGGTGGGGGGGATTGTGCTTTGTAAATTTCTATAGGGAAAATTTTCCTTGAAGAGGCAAATTTCTGGGGGGTCAATTTCCCAGGGGAAATGTTACCCTTGGGGAATTTGACAGAATTACTATACGAAATTATTTTTATTGTCTTACTTTCTCTTTGCCAAATTTTTCATGTGGAGATGTTCCGGGAGAATTATCTGGGGAATTTTTTTCGCGTGTTTTGACTTCCAGAAAATAATTTCCACGGAAGGGGACATTTCTGGAGTGATCGAAAAACCGATTAGAGATTAAAGTCTTATTCAAATGATAGAATGCTAAGGAGAAATTTCCAGGCTGAATTGTCCACAAGCAATTTTACAGGGAGGGTGGATTCTCAGCGAGGATGGAACTGTCTGGAGGGAGTTTGGCGGGGAGGGTGCACTTTACGGTGAATGAAATTTCCAAGGAGGAGTTTTCAGTGAGGGGGAGGGTTATATTTCATAGAGGGTGAGTCAGATTTACCGGCATTATCTCAAAACGAACAGAAATTATTCCATATATGAAGGGTTCCCCCTCCTCAATACTTTGCTCTTAACGCTAAAGTTTGACTTTTGTCCCAATTTTTTAAAAGCAGCTACTGAAACACGGGGGTGGGCGTTTAAATAGAATAAGAAGCCTTTTAAAAAGTGCTAACATCTTTAGCGTAAAGAGCAAAGCATTGAGAGGGGGGGCAACCCTTTATATACAGAATAAATCTGCCAAAATTAATATGCAAATTTTGTTTTAATTTTTCATGTACGGTAAGTAAAATTCGAACCTGCATTAGTTGAAAAACGTTCAGAAATTAAATATAAAAAAAAGTATTGTTGAAAAGTAATTTTTAATGTCACTCACTCCTTACTTTCAGTTAAAACAAAAAAACTTGTTTTTTTTTTTTTTTAATTTGTCAAAGATAAGTAAAAGATCTTTTCTAAATGATGACACAAGAAGTACACAATCCAGAAATGGTGCTTGGTTCCCTCCCAGCAAAACTGGTATTGAAGGGTTTCTGAGTACACTAATTACAAATTTAAGACTACTACTACAATATAAAATCCCAGATTCAATAAAAATTAAGCATATATTTGACAAACGATGTAAAAGTAACACCTTGTTCAGAATCAGTCATGCAAATAATTTAAATTTGCATCTATGGAGAGCCTTTGGTCACATTCATTTCTAACGCCACTCGCTCCCTACATATCAAAAATAACCATGATGTCCCTCTGTTAGCTCATGATCGTTCGAGGATGATTTAGGGAATGGTCCCAAACAAGGCCGTAGCCAGAGGATGGGGGGAGGTTAGAGAGTTACCCCCCCTCAAATGTTTGTTGGACTCATAAAAAACGAAAAAAATATAAATAATTCTGTATTCATTTTTCGGAGTCTTTTTACGATCCCCCCCCCGATAAAATTCGTTTGTAACCCCTCACCCTGGAAAAATCCTTCTATACCCCAACCCGAAAAAAAAAATCCTGGATATGGCCCTCGTCCCAAATGATAAACATTGAACACTGAAATTCCTGAAGATTGCAGTTTGACTAAACTAAATCAAAACACTTTAAGTACATTCAAATTATTCCAAAGTAATTTGCAACTACTTCTCACATGACTACTCGCACTACGACTGACGTTTCCTCAGTTAATTATTCCTTTTAAAATCATTTCTTTTACAACAACAGAAAATCAACTGGATAAATTTAACTTCAAATGAGTTACAGATCTAGTTTTTAACAAATCGTTATGACACTCTAGCCCTTCGTGGGGTTTGAGGGCCAGCAAGATCAAAACATATTTATATTAATATTTCAGGACTTAAAACATCTGTAACCTTATCTTCATATTTTTTTTATTTTTATTAAGGCCATTTCTTTTAAATGTATAGAAAAAACAATCAGCTAAACTGAAGCTTCAATATAAGATATCCATTTAGCCTTCGGTAATATGAAAATGGACCTCTAGTATTTTCAGGGGGCTATCAGGCGGTGGCACTATTATCATCTTCGGTTCATGGAGAAAACTTGTCTTTTTATTTATTTATTTTCTAATTATGTATAAATTAAAGCCAAGCACGTAATAAAACTTTAAATACAGTTCCAATATTATTATTATTTTAAATGATTCCATATTTTTGTTAAAATATGTGTTGCATAATACAACATAATCACTAGAAGAGGGGCCTATTTTGATAACCACTTTGAAAGAGGAATTCCCCTTTTTCAAACACCAGACCTGGACTTCCGCAAAAAAAATGCAACACTGCTAATTTCACAAACATTTTCAATTATTTATGTCTCAAGAAATTTCGCCATAATTGCCATGGTTTCGGTGTAATAACTTAAAGCATGTCTGAATATGTATATTTTTAGGTAGCTATGATCTTTTAAAATCCAGCCGCTTATTTTTTCAACCAGAGAATTGCTCGATTTTTTCTGTTGCTAGGCGATTATTAACTGTCTGGAGAACAAGTTCTTTTTACTACAATGTAAGACAATTTGATTGAGACAAACATGATGAGGTAATAACTTCAAAACATTGTTAAACATTGTCACTTAAACCAGACAATTAATTATGCAACAGCTCTTAAATGACCCAAGATTTATTCAAACAAAATGGAGTAATTATCGAAAACTTGTAGTAATCGTCACTAGGAAGGAAGACTACAACGAAATAATAAATCTTTAAATAATTAGATAGCCCAAAAGGTCATAGAAGAGGCCCTTAATGAAGAGGAGGAATTATATTATTTAATTTAAATTTCTGCGGTAACTTCACAGCAAATTATTACAAAACAGGTGAATTCGCTTAGAAGGATGAGCCATAGAGAAAACGGTACAAAGAAAAATTTTTCCCGGAGGGGGGAAGGAGGGAGGTTTGAAATATGGTTAGGTACTTACGTATTATAGTGACCACGCTCAAGAAGTGAAGTTAGGTTAATCATAAATGAAACAAACAGGAATTATGGAAAGCAGGCCGCCCAGAACGCATTATATTAAATACCTAATCACCTCTATATATTAAATATTTAATTAATATACAACTGCATACTAGTTTATCTCACTCAGCTATTTATCTCCGAGTGCACACAGAGAAACCGGTTTTACAACAGATCAAGAACAACAATGTGTTCGCTATAATGCGTACGTACCTAGAGTTATACTTAAATTTTTTTAGAACATATTGCAGAACTTTGTAACTTTTCAGATTACTTACGTATTATACCAAAAACGCTCGAGAACTTTTCTCTCTTAGATGTGAGAAAAACCGGTTTTTTCGGTCTGTATTCAGGGACAATTAGCTTAGGTTCAGTGCAAATACCCTGATGTAGGTATATTTTAATTAAATATTTAATATATAGAGTTGGTATTATGGCTAGGTTAGGTAGGCCTATTTAATACAATGCGTTCTGGTTGGTCTGCTTTCCATAATTCTTTGTCCCAGTTTCCATAATTTAGTTTCTAAAATAATATATTTTCATCATATTTTGATATATTTCATTATGATTAACCTGACTTCACTTCTTGATCGTGTTTGTTATAATACGTTAGTACCTTCTACAGTGTGTTGGACTTCCGGGAGAAACGGAAGGGGGGTCCAAAACGGAAGGGGGGTCCAACGGAAGGGGGTTAAATATAACACTTATTTGTATTTGGTATTTATCCCAGTTGCTGTCTTATTGTTTTTTTGTAGGATCACGGGGTCACCCACTATCAAATATCGTTAAACACCAGATGCCGCCCGCCACAAGCGCCAAGAGTGAGTAATATATGGCACAAGGTATGCAGTACGAGATGAAGAGACACACGGTGTAAGGGAAGTGTGCTACACGTGACGGAACAAATGGCACTCCGAGGTGAGCACCAGGCGGTAGACATAATATATATAAATAAATATTTACTATAGATCTATTTACACCAAACGTCCGTTTTTGGGCTAGGCTAAAAAAAACTTAAAAATTTTACTTTAATCCTTAAAAGTTGACATTTTCCTCAAGGGTCAAGCAAGAAACCCACTCTCCCCCCCTTGATAAAAACAACCCCTGCTTACCTCTCTTGTCCTTCTATTTAACTTAATTCTATCTTATTACAAACCAACCTTGGCTCTGGTTACACTATGTACCCCCTATGCCATAGGTCAACATTCCATGCTTTAAAGGGCGATCAGAAGAGTTTTGAACGAGAAACTTGTGTTCGGTTTCATTTCTAATGAATTTTTTTTTAATATATTAAAATTTAGGCATATATATAATTCAACTAAACCTACACGATGGCGCATTTGGAATTCATTTAACATTTTTCTCAGATAGTATAAGTTAAACAGTGGTTTAGGAATGTTTTTTTCTCTTTTATTTGAGCACTTTAAAGCTATTCCAAGAATGATCCCAAAAATAGATGGAAAATTTATTCTGTGAAGAAACAGTACTAAAAGGATAATTTTTGCGGTCTTATCCCCTCTTAGGATAATAATGGACCGCAAGTCCCATTCACTGTAAAGCTAAAATGCCGTTTCTGGTATTCGTTCTACTTCTTCATGATTTCGTTATTTCTGCGATTGTCTTCACGGTTTATTTTAATTTTTTGTTCCTTTTTTTTATCATATAATTTAATTTAATCGAATTTCAATATTTACGAAACATGGTACCAAATTGCATAAATATATCCTGACAGAAAAGCGCCAGATAAGGATGCTTAGATTGTTTTAGCTCCGTTTAGTGGCTATTTATAGGTACTATCACCTGGCAAAATCAGATTTTAGCACAAAGGATAAAAATGATGGTAAAACATCTTCCTCAAATTTTACTATGTAATATTTTAAAATCAACGATTTTTTCCCCAAAATCTCCTTTTTCGGCTCGTGCGCTGAGACACCAGAATTCTTATGAATAGAAAAATTTAAGCTATACCTTTTACTCCCTCCCTGTCTCATCATTGTCTTTTCGGTCAGAAAACAAATCGGAAAACATCGACATTAATTAAAAAAATGTAAAAATATAATAAATAAAATAATAAAATATAGTGTCGTCAATATAAATCACCGTCTAAAGTGTTATACTCTAGACTAAATATGGTAATTTGAGGTTTTTCCACAATACACTAACCAGAGTATCAATTGGCACAATATATTATAGTACTATTCATTGGGAAGTTGTATTTAATTACTTTTTTTGTCATTATTCACATGCAATAAATAAGGAAGATTTTCATATTCTTAAAATGAAAATATCTCAAACGATAGAAGTAATAAATCGTAATCTTAAAAAAAAGAACCAAAAACTCAATAGCCAAATTTTCATTTTACCTGCTATTGTTTTCCAGCATTCAATTATTTTCATGACAACGGAGAGTACTCTTGCCTTTTGATTTATTAAATTTGCAAAACATAGGTTTTTTAAACGCACTATGATTATGCAATAAGTCTGTTTAGTATGCTATAACTTAAGTGCAAAGAGCAGGGTGGAGGGGGTGGGGTAGGGGTGTCGCGGAAACCACCATATACAGCATAATTTCTTCTTTTTGAGCTTTGAAGTAACTCTTTATGTTCATTTTTTTCTAGTTGTTGCTTATATTGTATCCCCCATAAGTATATTGCCTGTGAACTGCTATATGTGATTGCCTATATTGAATTTATTGCTTGTATAATAATTGTTCTTTTTTCTTATCCCCCTTGTATCCCTGGCCATGGAGCCTTTCGAGGGGAATTATGTGTATTGTAATTCGATTTTGAATTGTATTTTGTATTGTCTTCTATTTAATATTGATAAACTTCTCTCTCTCATTCAAAAAGACTTATTTAATTACCTTCAATTCGTTTTTAATGTCCAATTCAGGACTATCCTTGATATTAAAGAGGCTGTCATCTCCTTAACCTTCTTACAATTACGCTACATTTTAATGTTGTACAGATATACTTGAAAAAAAAAAAAAAAAAAAAAAAAAAAAAAAAAAAAAAAAAAAAAAAAAAAAAAAAAAAAAAAAAAACATAATCCGGGATGATAATAAACCTTGAAAAAAAACCTATGAATATTTTTGTGGCAAGGGAGGTCTGAAATGCCAAACATTATAAATTCAGACTGGACCGAAATGAAAAGTTCACCATTGGAACTGTCACGGTTGAAAACCCTACACACGACAATCACCCCCCTCCCTGGAATAACAACAACAAAAAATCTCTTTTTGGCATGGGAAGCACTGAAATCTCTCCTTTTTTTTCAAAAGTGATCATTTTCAGACTTCTGGCCATAGAATTTAAGAAAGGACGCATTTGAAAGGAAATTTCCATATTTAGTGTGTGTTTTTTTTTAAAGTAACCCCATGCAATAAAGATATTTTCCTTGTTGTTCAAGGTAGGGGGCTGTAATTCTTCCGTTGAAGGTTTTTGACCACGATGATTCCAATGATATGCTTTCCATTTCGATCCAACGCCAAAAACGAGGGGTTTCAGGCTCTTTCAAAGTCCCGTAAATTTGCTTTTGCGTTAAAATTTTACAGCCAAGAATCAGTCGAAATAATATTTGCCATTTTGAATCAGTAATTACGTGTTATAGCGACTACACTCAAGAAGTGAAGTTAGGTTAATCATAATGAAATATACTAAAATATGATGAAAATATAATACTATAGTGATAAAATTATGGAAACTACAATAGAGAATTATGGAATGCAGGGCGCCCAGAACACATTATATTAAATACCTAACCTTCTCTATATGTTAAATATCTCGTTAAAATACGCCTGAACAGTACTTTATCTCGCTCAGGCTAAGCTGATTATTTCCGAGTGGACACAGAAAACCAACTTAATTACGGATTAGGAACAAAGTGGGGTTGCTATAGCATGCAAGTACCTATGAATCAGCTACAATTGACTAATTTTCCCACTAGGCAGTTTTTAACACATTTTTTAAATTCCCGGTTACTATAAACCGGGGCGGTTCACTTCTTAATAGTTAAAGCTACCACTACAATCGTTAACAAACGATAGCAATAAGCTATGTTGAGCACAAGGGCTGTATGGCATTAACAGTTGGTTTTATTGTATACAGTCAATAATAACAGTTCATTTGAATGCACGGGCAAATTCGTTTTCATCAGGCCATATTGCCCCTAAAAGGAAAGGCCATGTAAATAGCTTTTGAATATTTTTAAATCGATCGACTATGCTTCAGAATTTTTTGCTCAATAGCATTTTGGCCCTACCCGGACCAAATCATTGTTTTAACGCACAAGAGGGCAGGGGTCGGCACATGGCTGCGGCAAAATCTATTTTGCTGCTTGACAACGGCATTATGAATGTAAGCCAACCACTGGTTCGACAAGATTACCCCTGAAAAAAAAAAAAAAAAAAAAAAAAAAAAAAAAAAAAAACAGAACACAGACACAAATCTCTTAATAAATAAACAAAACCATCTTTCAAGGGGGAAAATTCACAGTTTCCAAGTTCATATTCCTCCCTTTTTGGGGGTAAGTATTCTCTCTCTAAAATTAAGCATATTTTCTTGTGTGAATACTACGAACTGTAACTTTAAATTTAATGGGTAATACATATCTGGAATCCACATTAGACTTAGATTTTTTTTTTTATATGCTGTATATATTGTTATCAAACAATTTTGAGGTTTTTCCGGAGAAGCCTACTTTAGAGTTGAAATAAAGCTGCTGCTTCTTACCGCTCAGTACCATGAAAGGCGCGATATTTTGTTTCACTATTATCAACGCACAGTAGACACAGACAAAATTGTCACATGCAGTAGACAGAGTAGTACCGATAATAGTCGCAATCCAGAACAGACAAACCCCTTCCAAAAGAAAAAGAAGAATAAATAGTGGAAAATCTTTAACTCGTTTCAAAAATGAACTAAATAGTAGAAAAGATTTTTTTTCTACAGAGCTGTGAACATAAATGATAAAGAGAGGCAGAAACCCCACGAGGCTTTACGTAAGACAGACATCAAATTAATCCAAATTATAGATGTATAAATGGAAAAAAAAGGAAAACGAGGTAAAAAGATCAAGCTATGCACAGCCCAATCCGTTTTATGCCCCTCGTTTTCACTTATATTCATAGATGACGAGAAAAAAAAAATTATTTCCAACTTTTTAGTTCATTTTGAAAACGAGTCGATTTTTTAAAATAAATTTATTATTTTCGACTTGTTTGTCTTTTTTAAGACTAAAAACTCTCTAGTCTTCTAGTCGGCTTGGTGCTGCAGTGAGTTATTAGTAGTAGTAGTAGTAGTATCAAGTCTTGTATAATAGTGCTCGTTTTATACTTTTTCCTGTGCCCAATTAGAAGTCCATTACCAGCCTGATACTTCACCCAAAATCTAATAGCAAAACACGTCTAGTCATGCGTTTTGAAATTCCTCTTACTTATGTTCAAGGTCCGCACCCTTCTGGGGTTTCCAATTTCAGTCCTCAGACTATTTATGAATAATTTGAAGGGGGCTGGGAGGGGGAGTATACAAGAGAAGGGAATTTTATGCTGTACTATTGCACTGTCATCGTAAAAACGTATACTGACTAAATTTGGAAGTAATTGAACATCCGGAATTGGTCGAAAATTTCTCACAAATTCCAAAAATTTATGTAACAAGGTACAAACAAGACGTACGACTTCAGGAATAAGAGTTTTAAAAAAAGCGTGGTAGTAGGCACACGCATAGATTATTTTTTAGAGGAGAAGGGGGATTTTTTTTCACTAAAAAGTGCCAAGAAACTCGAGAGAACTTAGGATTTTTTTGGGAGGGGGGCCACCCCACCCCCAACATACGCCTATGTCTGCTAAATTGCTCTTATTCAAAGATATTCTCCGTTCTATTGAATGTCACAATTTATAATTTTAAGTTATAACTATGCTACTAAAAGCCATACCTTGCTATCCCTTTGGTAATAAGAACATGTCCATTTAACATGATAGATAATATAAGGAGAGTTATACAAAAATACAGCAGTTCTAAGCCAAAAGTATACAATTTTTATGAAAGGGAGTCTATTCGGAACAATCACGGAGTCAGAGAGGGGGAGGCATGAAGCCTTCTGAGAATTTTGATGATAAATTTTTTATTGAAAGATTGTAAAAAAAGGTAAAGGTAAAGGATACGGCATTAGACTTTACAGTCCGTACCGGCGGTGCTGATCTCCGTTTCTTGGCCCTTCAGCCAGGAAGTACAATGGGGGGTTGGGGGCCAGCCATCCTGTGCTTTCACACACCCTTCCTGTTTACCTTCCCCAGAGTTCTCCAGGTACCCATTTAGAGCTGGGTCGACTCTGGCTAAGCTTACAGAGTCACGCCACTGACCCCCGTCCCAAACTGAAGAATTGGGTACACTGGGATTCGAACCCGCGTCCTCTCAGACAAAATCACGCAAAATCAGTTCCTGATTCGCGGATCTGCCATCGCTAAGCTATAGAACGAACATATTAACCTTGAAATTAATTCGTTCTTAATTTGGCTGCCCCTAAGGGGACGGCCATGATGTACGTGAGTTAACATCACTATAGGCTCAAACCTATTCCCAAAACGAGTCGTCAGCTAGAAACATGAGTAGAACTGACGGACTTAAATACTCATCACCTAGTCTTCCTGGTTTCCGAGTGTCTCCTTTTTTTCATCAAGTGATTAAAGAGCGCCAAAGTCTTGTAAATTTACCTGACTCAATTATGTCTCGCCAAATCCTCGTTGCCAACACAAAAGAGGCTCCAGACAACTCTCTAGAAATAACCCTTTCTCCTGTTCTAAGCTAGGTCTTTATTGAACGTCCAAACATCATTAGATATACATAATCAAAGGGGTTACGCACTAGGTTGGCCGTTTTATGTACACCAATATGTAAAGGCAGAACAGGAGCACGGATGAACCACAGGAGCCGTGGTTAGAGGACAGGTGAGCCAAATATTACTTTTAAATTATGTGGCGGTGATAATGGTCTCTTCAAAGCACATCTCAAATCACATCAAGGTTACTGTCTGGACTTCTCTCTCCCGCACGCCTAGACTACACGCATTGTATCGTACCAAATATACTGAAAAAAAGGGATTAGGCACTAGGCTCAGCCGTTCCATGAACCATGAAGGTATAAAAATAAAATGGATGATGCCAAGAGTACAAAGGTGGAACGGATGAAAGGCGAAGGGGGGAAGGCACGGATGAGGCTCAGGAGGCAACATCAGGTTACAGGTAGCGAAGTGATAACGTTAAAACAACGTTTGATATGGCGATAGGAATTTCCCTTTCCTGAGCTTTCTCTTGTTGTCCTATCGTTTTTTTTTCAAAGCTACAAGATAAAAACGTAGACACACTGAACAATCTGATTACTCAAAGTAGACAATGCATAGACATTAAGTACTTGAAAAGTAGCTTTGTCTTGTCTATACATCCATTTGGAACCAAATCCCTGATGGTGCCATTCCATTAGATCCATCTATCAATTCCTTTATTGGAGGGGTTCAGCGGCTATCAACAAGCTTAGCAACGCATACAACGAAAAAAAACTAAGTTGCGTACAAACCGCTTAATGCAAAACACGGTGAGCTTATTCTTCATACAAGTCATATGTCACAATGAATGAAAAAATGAATTTACTTCAACTCAATACAATCTTACATTACAACAAAATAATATACCCCCAACTGACAGATGAGGTTGTAATTGTTGGGTATAATAATCATAAGAATTAGCCTTTCAATACAAAAATAAATCAATTCAAAATCATAAAATTAGAAATTAAAAGAATGGGCAAGTAAAGACATCGTGGGAAGCAGTGAATGGAAAGCAACCCTGATATGGGCAAACAAACAAAAAACAATAAAAACGAATAAAGAACTATGCTTAGGTTCCGTCTTCAAAGCTCCATAAATAATTGACATGAACTAGATGGGTTTCTTTCTGGAACACCATCTGTTGAATATCTTGTCAACCTGGTGGACATCTTCTCGTCAAATAACTATCTTCACTATTCTATGCAAACTATTGGATTTTTTTTTTTTAATTTATTTATGTATTTTTTGATCAATTAAAGCAAATTTTCACCCAACTTCAAATCAGTTTGGGTTTTGAAATGTGCTGGCCGCTCGGATGCTCTTACGGTTACGGCTAATGTCCTGATTGATGCAGATAGTGGTGGCGACAGCTTGGTAATGACAGGACCCGATGTTCACAGGACAATTTATTCCCTAATACATACCACAATGTTCTCTTTGCAGCAAAAGTAGGGTGAATAGCTATGCAGTTGTTGTACTACAACGTTCCTTAAAATTATAAGGTTGAAATTCTAGTTGAAAGTATTCCTGAGTGAGTGAGAGAGGAGAGAGAGAGAGAGAGAGAGAGAGAGAGAGAGAGAGAGAGAGAGAGAGAGAGAGAGAGAGAGAGAGAGTATAGAAAAAGGGGAAAAGGCCCATTTGTTCCTTTTCTATCCACGATTATGTTTTTTATCCAATCAACTTTCCTCATTTTCAGGTTCTAAATTTCTATCTGAACTGTTTTTCTTCTCTCATTTTCTTTAATTTATTTTATTTAATGCAAATGTTTATACTTCAACAAGTTGAAAAGGCAGTTTCAAAAAGTATCAACAAGTCAACACGGGCGTGGAAATCCAACATGTTTGTTTCACAGCAAATGAAAAAGTTAAACTATAAAGCAAATCTAACGAAAAGTTGAATTTTCAATATTTTATTTATAAATATTACAAACAAATTTTGTTGGCCTTCAAGCATTTTTTTACAGTGAATATGCTCGATTAAGAAAAAAACAGAAACAAAAAAGAAATAACATAATAATTATTAGTATCAAAGCACGGACAGGTGCAAACGCTTATGTCCTTTGAATGAAAATGTGCTTGATATATATATATATATATATATATATATATATATATATATATATATATATATATATATATATATATATTATATTATTAGTATATATATTATATATATATATATTAGAATGTTCACAAACCTTTATTAGTTCACCTAAAAGCGCACATAATTTCATTGTCGTATTTTTGAAATCAGCCAGACACCCCTCCTCCAAATATTTTACTGAATATATAAAATTATATGCTGAAACCAAGAAAGAATGCAGGAATTTTTCCAGGGACTTAATTAAAAAACATACGAATTATAACAGAAATATTGACAAACACTGAACAATCACATAATTCTTGACATTTTGTATAGATTTCCAGAGACCCCCTCCCCCCGCTCCAAACGTATATACCTGGATGACAAACCGGAATCAGAATGAAAATTGACAAATTTTTGCTTTGACTTGATACCTTAAAGTGGTATTTATCTATGAGCTAAGAAAAATGATATAGCCTATTATTTAACTAAAGGTAGGCTGCATAATTTGTTTTTTGCTGCATACTTTAATTTCACAGTTTGTACTTTTTGTCGGAAGGAAGTTGCAAACTGTTTAAATTTAGAAGTGATAAATTAAAAATGACAGTTTTTAATTGTACTGATATGACTTGGCTTATCTAACAAGTCTCGCAATTTCACCAAGATCAATCAGTAATTTTGATGTTTGACAAATGATATTTACGAATTGGCACTCAGTCAACCCTGACATATGTCTACTAGGCCCTTTTATTACTCTTTATTCTTCGAGTACCAACTTAAATTTATATTTTTCTAAAACCAATGGAATGCAGTTGCTTATATCTGCTTATTCAGGTTCCATAATTGAAATCTTAAGATTGCAGAGGGGGAGCTTCTGATTTAAAGTTACCCCTTGGAGGGTGTATTGTTAACACGGCTCTAAAATATTTAATCAATTCAGGTGAGTAGATATTTGAAGTCTTAATTTCCTAGACACCCCAGAAGGGGTAATTTTGAGATTAAAGAACAATGACATGAAATGTCTTGATTTTGATCACTTTTGGTATGCAACAGTAGAATGGAAAAATCCAAACTTAAAATTATATCCGTTAACTAAACATTGAATAAAGGGGACACGTATATGAATTTCAAATAAGTCAGTTATTTTCAAACGCGATAAGAACGATGTTTCGTTGACCCCTTCAGAAGCCTAGTCGATTAATGCCAATAAAACATTGGCAACAAGATATACTTGTCATTTTGTTGCCAATTAAATAAAAAAAAAACAAGTTTTTTTTTAAATGAAAGTAAGGAGCGACATTAAAACTTAAAACAAACATAAATTACTCCGTATATGAAAGGGGCTTTCCCTCCTCAACGCCTCGCTCTTTAAGCTTAAGTTTGACTCTTTCTCTTAACTCTACTTCTTAAAACAGTAAAAAACTTTAGCGTATCGAGCGGGGCGTTGAGGAGGAAAAGCCCCTTTCATATACGGAGTAATTTCTGTTCGTTTTAAGTTTTAATGTCGCTCCTTACTTTCATTTAAAAAACTTTTTTTAATTTAATTTCTGGACATTTTTTAATTAATACATGTTTTGATCTTGGCTCTCCGCACATAAATAATTAAAACGAAATTGGCATATAAATTTTTTTGGCTAAATGGCTTTCTCATAGTTTTAATCGGAAGATTTTGAGAAAAAAGGAGCGAGGGGGGAAGCCTAGTTGCTCTTCAATTTTTTGATTACTTAAAAAGGCAACTAGAACTTTTAATTTTTTACGAACATTTTCATTAGTAAAAGATATACGTAATTTACGAATTAACTTACGTAACGAACTTCTATATTCGTATGTTTTTATTGCGTATGTGAGGGGGTTCACCCCACGTCGATACCTCGCTCTTTACACTAAAGCTTAAATTCTGTCCCAATTCCATAAGAATGACCATTGAATCACAAAGGCCGTAGAATAAATAGTTGAAATTACTAAAAATACTTTAGCGTAAAGAGCGAGGTATTACGAGGAGGTAAACCCCTCATATGCGTAATAATTTCTGCTTGTTTTAAGTTTTAATGCTGCTCCTCACTTTCAGTAGAAAAAAACTTTTCATATTTGTTTTTTCAATGTTTTTTTTTAATAATGCTAGAAAATCCTGCGTCCCCTTCATTGAAAGTCTCTTCCCCCATGAGAAGAAGTTTTTCCATAGAAAGATTCTCCAACGTAACCCCCCCCCCCCCCCCAACCTCAACTCTTCATCCCAAACCGAAAAAAAATCCCCCCGAAAACGTCCGTACACTTCCCAGTAACCATTACTATATGTAAACACAGGTCAAAATTTGTAACTTGTAACCCCTCCCACTGGGACTGCGGGGGAGTAAGTCGTCCCAAAAGACATCGTTATTAGGTTTTTCGACTATGATGAATAAAGTGGCTATCTCAGAATTTTGATCCGGTGACTTTGGGGAAAAGATGAGCGTCGTAGGGGGACTAGGTGCCCTCCAATTTTTTGGTCACTTAAAAAGGGCACTAAAACTTTTAATTTCCGTTAGAATGAGCCTTCTCGCGACATTCTAGGACCACTGGGTCAATACGATCACCCCTGAAAAAAAACACCAAAGAAACACGCATCCGTGATCTGTATTCTGGCAAAAAATGCGGAATTCCACATTTTTATAGATAAGAGCTTGAAACTTCTTCAGTAAGGTTCTCTGATACGTTGAATCTGATGGTGTGATTTTCGTTAAATTGTAAGGTGTTTCCCCCTATTTTCGAAAATGAGGCAAATTTTCTCAGGCTCGTATTTTTTGACGGGTTATATATTTAATTATTTAATTTAATTTAACTTATATTTTTATATATTTAATTTAACTTATATATTTAAAACCAGCATTAAAATGCGGTTCTTTTGATGTAACTATTGGTATCAACATTCCATTTTTTAGAGTTTCGGTTACTATTGAGCCGGGTCGCTCCTTACTACAGTTCGTTACCACGAACTGTTTGATTTCGCAGTCCGTTCAGTGACTGATACTGAAATATCAATGAATGAAATATGAAATATATATTTATTAAAAAAATAAAGCAAACCGTATTCGCCATTCGGCTGATACTAGATATGCTTCATACTTAAACAGGACTTTCCTAAATCAATTCCAGACCCCCACCCCCATAAAAAAAACAAAAAAACAAACAAACAAGAGGCAAGAGTTCATATGGCACTTGTGACGAGGTCAGAATCTAAAATTAGACTCGATACTATTGATAATTTGTGCAGGTCCCTAACACGCCTACCAATTTTCATCGTCCTAGCACGTCCAGAAGCACCGAACTCACCAAAGCACTAACCCCCCAACTCCCCCAAAGAGATCGGATACGGTCCAGTTGTGTCAATCACGTATCTAGAACTAGCGTTTATTCTTCCCATCAAGTTTTATCCCGATCTCTTTACTCAAAGCGGTGTCCAAGATTCCCGTTTTCCCCCTCTACCCCCTAAAGTCACCGGATCCGATCCGAATTGAAAATGGAGCATCTGAGACATGAGATCTTTCTATATATCAAGTTTCATTATGATCCAATCACCCATTCGTAAGATAAACAAACCTCAATTTCCCCTCCCTCCAGCTCCCCCTCAGATGGTCAAATCAGGCAAACGACTGTTATCAAGTCAATTTGTGCAGGTCCCTGACACGCTACCAATTTCCATCGTCCTACCGAACTCGCACAGGCAATGGAAACCCCCCATCTCCCCCAAAGAGAGCATATCCGGTCCGGTTATGACAATCACGTAGCTAGGACTTGTGCTTATTCTTCCCACCAAGTTTCATCTCGATCTCTCCACTCTAAGCGTTTTCCAAGATTTCCTGTTTCCCCTCCAACTCCCCCCAATGTCACCAGATCAGATTGGGATTTGAAATAAGAGCTCTGAGACGCGAAGTCATTCTAAATATCAAATTTCTTTAAGATCTGATCACCTGTTCGTAAGTTAAAAATACCTAATTTTTTTCAAATTAACCGTCCCTCCACTCCTCCTCCAGATGGTCGAATCGGGGAAGCAACTGCTTCTAATTTAATTTGGTCCGATCCCTGATACGCCTGCCAACTCCGTCGATTGCTATATCGATCATGTATCTAGTTTCGGATCTTCTTCGTGTAAAAATTGGGGTGGTCCAGGATTTGACCCCGAGACCTCTCACACCCTAGGCGAGAGTAAATAAAAATTCTTCTCAGCCATCTCGTTCACTCGCTCCCTCAGATGGTCGAATCGGGGAGGCAACTATTTCTAATTTAATCTAGTCCGGTCCCAGATACGCCTGCCAACTTTCATGGTCCTAGCTTATCAGGAAGAGCGCAAACTAGCAAAAACAAGAACCGACAGACAGAAATTGCGATCGCTATATGGCACTTGGCCGACAGGCAAGTGCCATAAAAAGTCAGTGCATTAACGAAGTTTATTTTTGAACCAACAGTTTTGCAGTTTATTGACAGAAGTCTACAAGGCAATTGCAGAACAGCACTACTTCAGAATAAAAAAAATGAAAAAAGATACAAAACAACTGAAGTCTCAGGTGTCGATTTGAGAATTTGAAAAATCGATCATTCTATGCAGTAATTGTAAATAATACCAATTCACAATAATAGATAGATACAACCGTCAAAATGTCTTAAGTTGCTCATTCTTTAAATAAACATTTTCTCTAAACTTTTAGAGTGAAATGAAGCTCTTGGAATACCGTAGGATACCCCTCCCCCTAGCTCTGCACACAAGTATGATAAACACAGTTATTTTGACTGATCAAATTACTACAAATACAAATAAAATATGTTTTCGACATTGACAATTTGGAAATGGTCTAGTTGTTCAAGTATTTACTTAACCATAAGATTGTTATCATGTTTTCACCACGCCCAGCTAGACTGAATCTTCAAAGTTACTGTAATTGAAGAAGCTAATATTTCCCGGAAGAAGCAAATTCAAATAAAATCGAGGTGAAACTAAGGTAATTTCTCCGTGCAACTTTTTCAGGCGAAGCTGATCATATATATCTATATATATATATATAAAGAAAATTTATTAAAAAAAAGGTCTTCTTAGGTCAAAATAAAGGTATAGTTCCCTGAGTTAGTAGACCTTCGTCAATGCTTACACAAAAAAGTAATACAATAGAAAATTTTCTACGCCCAAACGTCTTCAAGGGTTACAGTAGCAGTCGAGGAATTTAAGTATCAAAAGCAAATAGAGGCTTTGAACTCCTCCTCTCCTCCCCTTGGAAAAAACCTTTGCTCGTAGCGATTTTGCTTAAGCATGTCCGTTTTTATAGCTAAATATAGTAAAACTTCGTTAGCACTTAAGTTAAATTTCTTCTAATTTTTCTCTGACCCCTCCTTCCAGAAAACTTCGGATATATATATATATATATATATATATATATATATATATATATATATATATATATATATATATATATATACATATATATATATATATATATAACTTTTTCTTCCCCCTACACCTTTTTCAGGCGGAGCTGATCATCTAATGTCGTATATCATCTTCAAAAATTATGCAAAACATCGTTCAAATCATGAGACAGCATGAGAGGATGGGTGATTAGATGTATCATTTTAGAGAACAATTCTAATCTTTTGCAGGAGCTGGAGTTCGGTCATCTTATGCAAGGTAAGTCACTGGCTCTTGCTTCAAAGCCCCCTTCCCCTCATCCAAAGTTAGTAGCCAGTTGGGCAGGTAGGGGTGCATGTATTTTGTTTTACTAAAACATATAATATGGCCTGTTTTTCTCAAATTTTGTACGTGAGGATCGTTATACAGTAGCCTTTTCGAGGCGACTCCCCTTATAGCTCGTGTGCGAGGTATTTGAATAGAATCACAACACACGGACACACTCGTCATTGGTTATTCAGAAATACACAAGCAAAATCTTTTCACTGTCGCATGGTAAACAAATAATCGTCAACCTTATCCCAGAAAGACTTCGTTTAACCTGGAAGACTTAATATCCTTGGAGTGAGGCTTAGGTTACCTATGAGACTAATTTGCATGTCATTCCCGTTTACCTCTAGACAGGAAATAGAAAAGTCCCCTGTGTATTACTGTCGCCTTCGTTTAAGAAGTTATCTTAACCCCGTCGGAAGTTGAGGGAGATAGGATTTCAACTTAGAAAGTGGAAGTACAAATGTACAAATGAACTGGGATAAACTAATCAAAATTGAAGACAACCTGTTTAGTCATTAAGATGAATTCATAAGACGACTTCAGTCTTCTCCTTGGATTTGCCCATAGCACTGTGTACATTGATTGACTGAACCGATCAGATACTGAAACAGAGGCAGTTTTAGGGGGGACAGAGGGGGAACTTGCAAAGGGAGTGGAAATTTAAGGCGTACAAAATATCAAATAAATAATCTGACGGTTATGATCATTTTTAAATTTTTTAAATTTCAATTTTATGAAAATAAAAGTAGACGGAGGAACTGGCAAAATTTTGTCTGCAAGTAAAAATTTTATTAGAGTTTGACCTAAGAACTTTTGGGAGAAAGGGGGTAAGGGCACTAATCAAAATTTTGCCTCGGGCGCAAGACAGATCAGAGATTTTATTTTGATTAAAACAAAGTAAAGGGCGCAGTTGCCAAAATTCTGTTAATAAACAGAAATTTTATTCAAATCTGCCCTAGAATTTTTGGGATAAAATCTGTAATCAAGATTTTTACCCCGCGAACAAGAGAAGCTAGAACCGCCACTGTACTGAGGTGAAGACAGTTCGCAGCTAATGCTGATAGATTTAAGATATTTTAGACCGTACCACTAAAGAGGCACGGATATAAAACCGGAGGCATTTACAACTCATATACAACTTAAGCACACATGTTTTTACTCCTTTGTCTGTACCCACTGAGCCTCCCAAGCTAAGACTCTTGGTATGTATGCAGATATGTTCCCCTAAAGCACGGGTTTTCAACATAGGATGTACCTGATCCTCTAAGTTTGTGTGTGAGAGGATTTTGAGTTTGCAAAAGGGAGACAAGAGGACTGATAAAAAAAAAACCTACATAGGGTGAAAAGTTGGTATCATTAACGTGACTAACACTTGTGCTCTCGGTGTACGTGTAACTCGACCCTATTAAACTCAACCCATTCAGCTCAACCCTGGTCCAATTCAACACCCATTAAACTCAACCCTCATTGGAGTCAACTTCATATAACTCGACCCCCATGCAATTCAATTCCAAATATGTAAAATTCGTTAATACCAAATGCAACTCGACCCCTATTTAACTCAACACTCGTTCAAATCAACCCCATTCGGCAATACTTAATGAAAATAGTTTTTGATAAAAAACTAGTTTTAAGCACTAGTTTGCAGAAATCTGTGACTGGGATAAGTGTTTACTAACGCCGATTAGAAGCTCAAAATTTGCCTCTTGCTTTGCTTGCAGTTACCATCTCATATAACAACTAAATTAAAAAAACTAGTTTTTTCAACCGAAAGTAAGGAGCGACATTAAAACTTAAACGAACAGAAATTATTCCGTATATGAAATGGGTTGTCCCCTCCTCAACGCCTCGCTCTTTGCGCTAAAGTTTTTAATTGTTTTAAAAAGTAGAATTGTGGCAAACAGTGAAACTTTAGCGTGAAGAGCGAGGGATTGCGCAGGGGACAACCCATTTCATATACGGAGTAATTTCTGTTCGTTTGAGTTTTAATGTCGCTCCTTACTTTCGGTTAAAAAAACTAGTTTTTTTTATTTAATTTCTGAACGTTTTTGAATTAATACATGTTTGATTTTGGCTCTCCACACATAAACTATTAAAATTAAATTTGCATATTAATTCTTTTTTTTTGGCTAAATGGCTTTCTCTTAGTTTTGATGAGACGATTTTAATAAAAAAGGGGTGGGGAAGGAGGCCTAGCTGCCCTCCAATTTTTCAGTTACTTAAAAAGGCAACTTAGAACTTTTAATTTTTAACGAAAGTTTTTTTAGTAAAAAATATACGTAACTTAAGAATTAACTTACGTAACAAAACTTTTATATTCTTATATTTTTATTATGTATATGAGGGGGTTTGTCCCCTCGTTAATACCTCGCTCTTTACACTAAATCTTGAGTTTTGTCCTAATTCTTTAAGAATGACCCGTGATTAGAAAGGCCGTAGAATAAATAGTTGAAATTACTAAAAATACTTTAGCATAAAGCGAGGTATTTATCACCTCCTAAATACTTCGCTCTTTATGCTAAAGTATTTTTAGAACCCTCATATTCGAAATAATCTCTGTTCGTTTTAAGTTTTCATGCTACTCCTTACTTTCAATTGAAAAAACTTTTTCATTTTTATTTTTTCATTGTTTTTTTATAGTAATACTTGAAAATCCCGCGCCCTTTTCATTGAATTTCTCTTTCCCCATGACGTATTCCTCCAAGGAAAGATCCTCCCACATAGCTCCCTCCCCTCAACCCCACCCCCAAACCAAAAAAATCCCCCTGAAAACGTCTGTACACTTACCAATAACCATTACTGTATGTAAACACTGGTCAAAGTTTGTAGCTTGCAGCCCCTCCCCCAGGGACTGTGGGGGAGTAAGTCATCCCTAAAGGGATAGTTATTATGGTTTTCGACTATGCGGAACAAAATGGCTATCTCAAACTTTGATCCGTTGACTTTGGGAAAAAATGAGCGTGGGAGGGGGCCTAGGTGCCCTCCAATTTTTTGGTCACTTAAAAAGGACATGAGAACTTTTCATTTCCGTTAGAATGAGCCCTCTTGCGACATTTTAGGGCCACTTGGTCGATACGATGACCCCTGGAAAAAAAAAACAAACAAATAAACACGCACCCGTGATCTGTCTTCTGGCAAAAAATACGAAATTCCACATTTTTGTAGATAGGAGCTTGAAATTATTGCCGTAGGGTTCTCTGATACGCTGAATGCGATGGTGTGATTTTCGTTAAGATTCTATGAGTTTTAGGGTGTGTTTCCCCCTATTTTCTAAAACAAGGCAAATTTTCTCAGGCTCGTAACTATTGATGACAAAGATTAAATTTGATGAAACTTATATATTTAAAATCAGCATGAAAATTCAATTCTTTTGATGTACCTTTTAGCATCAAAATTCCGTTTTTAGAGTTTCGTTTACTATTGAGCCGGGTCGCTCCTTACTACAGTTCGTTACCACGAACTGTTTGATAATAAAGTAGTTTTTTATCAAAAATCTTAGAGGTACAAGACTGTGTCCTTAGATTCAAAGGGTTGTCCTCCTGATAATCGTTAAGAACCCCTGCTTTAATCATGAATGGAAAAACAAACATGCTAAACTTTACGTAATCTTAAAACATGAACATGTGGTTTTTCAAGAATGAATGAAATATTTGCGGAAAGATAATTTCATTCTATATAGACAAAGTCTAGGTTTTTAAGCCTTTTTAAGTCAACAAAAAATTAAGAAAACCGACTAGACATAAAAATTGGCCAGGGCAAAGTTTGTCAGAGTAAGATTTCGTTTTAATACTTTGTAAATATTGGTATTGCCAAGGAGATATTTAAAGAAAAGTACCAGCCTATAAAAAACGGACTATGTCCAAGAATATCGCGCCCGTGACAATCTTTACTAAATATGCGACAATAAATAATAATAACCAATTGAGATATTAAGATTACTAGTTATAATTTTGATTGTCTTTTTTTATTTATGGGGGTTTGGGTACCTAAAATCTGGTTGCTTAAAAAAAGAAAAAAAAACCTAATGCCATCTAAATTTTATTTAGAAGCCCCGCTTTCTTTTGCTTTATTAGCAAGCCTTTATCCCCTAGAAATTCATAAGAGCACACACAAAAAACTATTTGGCTCAAAAATCTAAAAATTCTTTGTTTATGAAAAAATAACGTTTTGAGAATGTACATGGAAGATTAGGTTGTCTTGCATTATATCCATCTTATCTATCTAGGGAGGGATATAATCCTCCCTAATGAGTACAAATCTTGCGATATACACATTGAAATGCATGTTGATGTACTTTGGTAACGACGAAGACCACGCTGCCTTATCATGATGCAAAAAAAAAACAAAAAAAAACGAATTTCTTCCCACTACATAAAGTTCAGCTAAGATAGGTACATAACCCTGGAGAAGGGCCTCTGCCCCCCCCCCCACCGATCACAAAGTTTCCCGAATTTCTTGGCACTTTCTATACAAATTATCAAATAAAAAATTTACTTTTTTTACTGCCCTCGGAAAAAATTCTCATGTACCTGAGCTAAGGCTGTCTTGATTTTGATTTTAGTAAAAAAAATTTTTTTGAAAAGATTTTTGATCGCTAGTTAAGTTTTTTTCTGATCTCTTTACCAAGGGTTTTCGTGTATTTCGTTGAGGATGGTTATTAGCCATATATTCTATTTTAATCATTGTCTTCGAAAAAAAATGATCATTCTAGGATACCTTTTCTTTACTTAGTTAAGTATATATGCTTCGTTCCAAGCTAATTCATAGGAGGAGATGGCCTTCAGGTCCTGGCCGCTAAAATGTCAAAATTATGCAACATTCGCCATAGTTTCCTATAATTGTGTTATAAGTCGCCAGTTTTCCTGTTTTGATAAAACAGGAATCCAGCATATTTGCCTTTTCGGATCTTTTTTAGGACTGGATAGCAAGCCGCTGACAAAATTATTTATTTGGTTTCTAATCGGGCTTAAAAGGCCACAGAGTGCAAAAATCCAGGACTTCCGTTTCATAATTACTCTTCTTTAGTTTAACCCAACAAATGCATTCCACAAGGCCATGCTTGCATATTCAAATATTTACCTCCTTATTACGGTTTCCAGGATCCAAATATGCCACAATAAGTCTCTGTGAAGTAAACAACTTTATCATCCAAATAGAGCGTGGTCGCATCAGCTGATATTTCAGTAAATACTCCTCCTCAACGCCCCGCTCTTTACGCTAAAGTTTTTTTACTGTTTTAAAATGTAGAGTTAAGAGAAAGAGTCAAACTTTAGCGTAAAGAGCGGGGCATTGAGGAGGAAAAGCCCCTTTCATATACGGAGTAATTTCTGTTCGTCTTAAGTTTTAATGTCGCTCCTTACTTTCATTTAAAAAAACTTGTTTTTTTTTATTTAATTTAATATGTATTTCTAGTGGGCAGGCGTTTTGGTAGGGTGGAGGCCTCTGAAGCCCCAGTGTATACGTGGTTATATGCAAGTAAGGTTGTTTAAAAATGAATATTGCTTAGATTATGCAAACCCCAACATGATCATTCAAGTGCGACCGGAACCGGCCTATTCCAAACTTCAGGGGGATACAAGGACACAATACAAAACAAACAGTAACTCTGTATAGACTAGGAAATTATTAGATCCCTCCTTTTTTAAGTCCAAGATTTGCTCTTAAAGCTCTGACCATCAGCATTTACAACTAACTAATCCGTAAGCTTAGGACTAGTCAATCAAACATGTTACTGTTTCAACACTCATGGGAGCTTGGAGCCGCCAATAGTCGACACATTAATGAACACTCTTTCGTCCCAACATGCCCACAAGTTCTGCTTTGGCCACCTCTCAAGAGATCCGACAAGGTTTTAAGCCATTTTTTAGTCTCGTCCCAGCCCCATTTGGGACGTCCAATTCTTCTCTTACCTTCTTGCAGCCCATTATAATATAGCTTAATATGGACAGACTGGAGTCACCTAAGCGCTAAGCCACCTAAACCAACTCTTTACGGACTTGTCATGTCACTAGCAGGCACATATTTATCCCTAACTCCCAAATACTTCCCTATATTTTTCTAAACTTTCTAGCAAGTAACTTGTCTTTTGGCTTGAAGAAATTCGCATGTGTAACATATCTGGTCATGTTTCGAAATGTATACAAATTTAGATTTTAAGAAACTGAAAGTAATTCTCTGGCAAAACTTCTGCCCAAAGCCAAACTTAATAACAGCTGACTCCCACTTATTAATCTAACCGGATAATCTTTTTAACAAGACCAACCCTCTCCCCTCTTCAAAACAAGCCACAAGCAAATTAGCCATAAAACACTGAAAACAGAGCAATTATATGAAACAAGAGTCTTAGCATCCGGTCAAAACTAACAAAAATTTCTCTCACCCTTCCAATTGAATAAAAAGGGACCGTTCTTTTAACCCCCCGCTGACTTAATAACACCCTCAATATCTCAACTTCCAGGTTTGAACCTAAATTTGCATAGGGGTACAAAAAAAATATAAACAATTCAAATACACTCAATAAAAGGGGCATTTGCTATACACAGTTTCTACAAAAACAGCACGAAATATCCATCGTTCATAAGCATGAATGTTAAGTAAAGAGTGAAGAACGTGTCAAAAGCAACCAAAACTCAACAAGTGACGAGTTAGAAAACAATACAAAAACATAAGAATACTTGAGTTTTACTTTACACCGTGTAATTTGTACTGTAAACCAGGCTCGATTGTGATCCGACACTCCCTTCCACTAGATGTGATAATGATGTGAACTTGAGAGCCCTCTCTCTCCCAGAGATGATTGAATGGTTTTTACTCTCCAATAGTCGGTTTGGATTTAAGGACTCTTTCTGAAAATGCCTCAAAAACAAAAGAATAGGATCGTCCTTCCTCAGGGAGGTGCAATCGGTTCTTAGCTTCAAGGCACGAATAACACGTCAAATATTAGTTTGATTAGTTTTGTTGAGATTAGACAAACGCTCTGGTTATTTTTTCTGTATGCATTAACACAGGAACTTATATTTGTCGCTGCTTTGACGTTCATCGTGTGCAAACCCCCAAAAAGCAGAAGTTGGACTTAAACCTCATCAAGTTTATTAAGAATCTCGTAATCTCTTATAGTAAACGCTGTGATGACACAAAATTAGGGGTCCCTCCCCCATAAAGGTCAAGATAGGTATGGATAACCAAAAAGCCCAATTAGGGCATTTTATCTAACTTCTGACAAAGTTTGATTAAGATGTTAAATAAAAAAAAAGTTTTTATTAATTGAAAGTAAGGAGTGACATTACAACTTAAAACGAACAGAAATTACTCCGTGTATGAAAGGCGCTGTTCCCTCCTCAACGCCCCGATCTTTACGCTCAAAGTTCAACACTTTCTCTCAATTCTACTTTATAAAACAGTAAATAAGTTGTTGTTTCCCCCTATTTTGCAAAATAAGGCAAAATTTCTCAGGTTCGCAACTTTTTATGAGTAAGACTAAATTTGATGAAACTTATATATTTAAAATCAGCATAAAAATCCGATTCTTTTGATGTATCTATTAGTATCAAAATTCCGGTTTTTAGAGTTTCGTTTACTATTGAGCTGGGTCGCTCCTTACTACAGTTCGTCACCACGAACTGTTTGACAACAGCTCATTCTCCTAAATATCTCAATAACAAGAATTTAAGACTCCATGTCTATTCTCTCCCTTACAAAGGCCAGATCGAGTCCTGACCTCCTAGGAAATATAAATAGACTTTGGATTTTACTTTCCACCAATTTTCATTAATACATAATAATCCTGTCAAGTAAGCGTCCTGATCATAAGGTAAATAGATTTTTCCCATCTCGACATAGGGTGGATCATGTACAACCAAAGAGACACCATACAGGTCTTGCAATAGGCAATGATAGAACACACTCTTATTTTACAGCAAGTTTGGCTGAGATGAGAGCAAAATTCTGATTAGAAGAAGATAGACAACTGATCAAAGCCAATTTTTCACGACACATATACAAGTTAGGCTCGAACCAAACAGCTCTTAAGCAATATGATCATGTCCCCTAATTTTAAACCAAAACACAATATAATCATATAAATATTTCAGCAGAAACATTGACCACGACATAGGTGGGATCGCGAGCGACTGGTGTGAGACCGTAGAGGTCTCCCAATAGGCACTGATAGGACACACACTCTTATTTTCCAACAAGTTTGTCCGAAATTCGAAAGAAACCCTGATTAGAAGGATTAGATACCCAAGTGATCAAAACCATTTTTTCGCGATATACATATATATATATATATATATATATATATATATATATATATATATATATATATATATATATATATATATTTTCTATTGTTTGGTAAATGACGACTTATACTTATTGACGACATGACTGCCTGTCCATGGATTATTCTTTATGGTTGATTGTGTGTGGCTATGCTGTTTGACCTATGTGATTGTATGGATAAGTAGGGTTAAGGCCTCATTCAAGTGCTGGTCTATATTAATCACTAATTTAGGAAAACAGTCTTCCTTTTCTCCTTCTGTCTCTTTTTTTTTTTTTTTTTTTTTTTTTTTTTTTTTTTTTTTTTTTTTTTTTTTTTTTTTTTTTTTTTTTTGTGTTTGTGCTGTAGCATTGGTGATTTCTCTTTTCATGATATATATATATATATATATATCATGAAAAGAGAAATAACCAATGCAACAGCACAAACACAAAAAAAAAAAAAAAAAAAAAAATTGCTTTCTCATCAGCAGTACAGCCTAGAGCACAATATGCATCAGTACAAACCTACATGCAGAGAGATGGACGACATGACCAAAATAGAGGGGATTCCCCCTTCAAATACATTCAAAGGTTTACCAAAATATTGAAACCCTGTCTTCTTTGACGAAATACTTCGACATTCACAAAGGCATAACCTGGGTCAATTATCTAGGGGATTACATGCAAATCTGGTTGGAAGGAAAGGGCAAATAGCCAAAATCCATTTCTAGTGTTGAGGCTTTTACCAAAATTTATGAAATTTTACTAAATTGTTGGGCATATAGGCACAAAAACAAGCAACAGAAACTATACAGATTCATGATTTAAAGTAGTGAATGTAGAAATGTGCAGCATTTCTTTTGTCAAAAAAGCAAGATAGAATATAAAATTTAAAAAATTTGCAAAAATAAGTTTATTTTGCAGCGTGAGTCCTCCGGGGGTATTCAGCCCTCTAAACCTCTGTTCTTCAAGGGTATGTAATTAACAGAAGAAGAATAAAATATAATCTAATTTATACAAAGATGCCCTACAATTGTGACTGGCGACTATATTGCAAGATTTCTCCAACTTCCGTTAAGTATACAATTTGATAGAAGCAAATGTTCACATGTCAACAACACAAGATGTAAATAAATAGAAAATTTAAGCAATGTTTAAACTGAAAACAAATTAAAACTGATAGCGACTTTTGATCAAACATATTTATAAGAATACATGTATACAACTATCCATAGTTTCCGCATCATGAGTATATACATAACCCAAAACAGTAGAGTGATTTCCCCTCATCTTTCATTTAAGTAAGTAACAAACAAATATAAAGTTGAAACAATAGGGAAAATCTTTTCAAGACAGTGAAAATCAATTCTGCTTTTTTTTCTCTCTCTTTCTCGAATTGTGCTGAAGATGGCCCTTGGACATAGGGCCGAAATATTCACAGAATTGATTTCCACTGTCTTGAAAAGATTTTCCCTATTGTTTCAACTTTATATTTGTTTGTTATGGAAAGGCAGTGTGGTCTTCGTCGCCATTTTCATTTATGTAAGTAAGGAGCGAGATATTGACGATGGGGCGGAACCCTCATATACGTAATAATTTTTGTTCGTTTTAAGTTTTCATGTTGCTCCTTACTTTCAGTTAAAAAAACTTGTTTTTTAAAATTTAATTTCTGATTGTTTTTTAAATAATGCTGAAAAATCCAGCTTCCCCTTGATGGAATTTATGCTCCCCCATGAAAAATTCCTGCATGGAAAGATCCTCCCACGTAACACCCTCCCCCGACCGCCCCCCCACCAGAGAAATCCCCCTGAAAATGTCTGTATACTTCACAATAACCAATAATGTAAACAATGGGTAAATTTCATAGCTTGCAGCCCTTCCCCTGGGACTGTGGGGGATTAAGTCGTCCTAAAAGACATAGTTACTAGATTTTCGATTATGTTGAACAAAATAGATATCTCAAAATTTTGATACGGTGACTTTTGGAAGAAATGAGCGTGGGAGGAGGCCTAGTTGCCCTCCAATTTTTGGTCACTTGAGAAAGGCACTAGAACCTTCAATTTCCGTTCGAATGAGTCCTCTCACGACATTCTAGGACCACTGGGTCAGTACGAATCACCCCTGGGAAAAAAAACAAAACAAATAAACACGCATCCGTGACTTTTCTCTTGGCAAAAAATACAAAATTCCACATTTTTGCAGATACAAAGCCTCTACAGTGGAGTTCTCTGATACGCTGAATCTGACGGTGTGATTTCCATTAAGATTCTATGACTTTTAGGGGTCTGTTTCCCCCTTTTTTCGAAAATAAGACAAATTTTCTCAGGCTCATAACTTTTGATGGGTTGGATATTTCTATAATTTCTCTGAAACTTTGTAAAAGTCCTACAGACTTTTACAAAGGACTTTTACAAAGTTTCAGAGAAATTATAGAAATAAAAAAGATTATCTATGGGGGTATTAGTATCAATAGAGATGGAGGGGAATTTAAAATAAATTCAATTTATAATAGTTTAATTAAAGACCAGTCAAAAACCTCAATGAGTATTGAGTTGCATAATTGTCCTGAAACAAGTAATAACCTTGCAAACGGAGGTCAAAGCATGGTCAATGCTGTATGAAGTCAATGGACAGCAGCTAAAATAGCAAATGAAAAAATCCATTCAATTTATAATTCATAATTGTGTTTCATTAACCTGTAAGATTTTGCTTGGATTTGGGGTTGGGTGACCTCTTTTCGTATTGTTGCAAGCATTTATATTTTTAATAGATTCCCATTTAGACATCGATTGTGGCAGAGGAAAGTGCCAATATAAACAATTACTTCAGTTTTTTCTAAAGTTACAGTCAGTTGCGGGAGTGTTACTTTTAAAATGTGAGTTTTTGTTTCTTATATATTTGATTGTTTATATTTTTTATGTTGGTTTAGTTGTCGTGGCATTTTTATAATGTCTTAAAAATAGTCTTAATTGTTGTAATTTTCTCCTTTTTTGTTGCTTTTTTTTCCGTTGAGAAAGGCTCCCGGACGTGGGGCCGAAATATTCGGAGTATTTTTATTTTTTGGTTAGCTAAAGTGTAGTTTTTTATTTTATTTTGTTGTCACTGCTTTATAAGAAATTAAACCCGTTTTTTCTTCAATTATTTTTTTTTTTCGTAAATGGAAAAGCAGTGTGGTCTAAGAAATTATTTAGATATACACCTCATCCAAAACTGCGCCTGCAGCTAATATTGAAAGATTCTTGTCAGGGAAACGTTTAAATCACGTGTCTTTTATTTACCTATTTTCACCTGAATACTATTTTGTGTTGAAAATTCAAAGCATTATCTTTTAATAAGTCAACAAATTAAATTTTCCAAGCAGTTAGCAACTAAACAAGCGAACAAAAATGGACCATTTTGGAACTTTCACTAATAGCCTTACAGACGTCTAGCCGCAAATGTTGTTTAATATATGCTTGCATAGAATTTACGAAAAAGCATTAAAATTAGTTCTATCTTCGCTATTCCGTTGGATCATAGTACTGTTGGACACCCTCCATAACGAACGTAGAACAACATACGAAGCTAAAGGAGATGCTGTCAGAAAGGAAGTAAATAAAAAAAAAAAAAAAAACATATAGACATAGGACTACTACAACTACAAACAGTGTCTGGAAGAATACGAGGAAATATTCTTCTGGGAAATCCTCAGAAAACACTTTTTCACACATGTTTTTCTTTTGAAAAAGATAACATTTAAGGGTGGCACACACCTAACACGTGTGTGCCATCTTCCGCCCCCCCCACCCCAAAAAAACTTGCGTATTTATCTAGCCTCAATCAGATGTCTGAGAGGTATTCACCATTCCATTCAAGCAATATGCTGTTAAGTACCCTCCGCAACAAATATAAAATGAATTGATTAAGCAGCAGAGGAAGAATTTGTCAGCAGGCAAATAAATTTGAAGACGTAAAATATGGAAAAATACCCACAGTTTCAAGTAGTATAAAGAAGAATACGAGAGTTTAATGCAAAGACCTCAGGATGGGTCAAAAAATTTCTCAAAGAAGAAAAGATTTAAAGATAAATACACACAAGTTTTTTCCTCCCCTCATCCAGGTTTTCTAGATTTCTAAATTTATCCCGATGCTGATTTTTTGCACATTAACTTCCCCTCTCCCCAAAAAAACAGATCGATCTTACGCCTCTACAGGCATACCATAAAGGGAAAAAGAAATTCGTAAAAACATCCTGCAGCCGTCGAAATTTTACCAGTAGAAGGAAATAAAAATAATCTTGATACTTGAGGAGCCCCAGCAACCCTCTTACGAACCTGTTTGCTTAAAGGAAATGATAATATTTTACCTTGCATATAACTGAAAGCCAAAGAGAACCATCGCTCTTATCTCCCACTATAATGGCGTCCCTATTGAGAAGGGTTTTCCACTTTGGTTATTCCAAGGGAAATCACTTCAGGACGACATTTGTGAACTTTCACAATCTTAGATGGACAAAAAACGATTTTTCGATCGGTCATTCTCTGTCTTTACCGAAACTATAAAGACTGCGATTTCGTAACGAGATGCACATAAGAAGAATCAATAATTTATGCTAAATCCAAATATGTAAAATTCATCAGTTTTAAACTCACTCCTCAAAAGTTCTTAGCAGGATAACAATTGGATAATTTTACAAATAAAAAAAGGAGCTAGTATATTGATGAAATTATACCACCAACCTGAACATATCGTAGAACTTTAAAGAGTCAATCTTCAAAGTTTATTAGCATGATAACATATGCATAATTTAAAAAAAGGAAAAAAGGTGTGATCTAGATGAGAATTACACCATCAACATGTCAGAAAACCGCAAAGAGCATTCGTCTATAAAATGCAAAATTTACTTTCCCCAGAGGAATAGTGATAACGGATATTTGCTTTTTTTTTTTTTTTTTTTTTTTTTTTTTTTTTTTTTTTTTCAAAATCTGATCACTAGTCGAAAAATATTGGACCTATTCAACAATTCTTGTGAACCCACTCGGAAACATGAGCTTGAAAGAGTATTATCTGTCATAGCATTAACTAACATGAGCATAAACATTCCTGATAATACTCTACCTGATAAGCGATTAGCGTTCAAAAAATCTTTACACAAAATGACTTCCCATGTTTGAATAGCCATTCGAAGATTTATGCTTTTATTTAGTTACCCTTGCACCATTGCCTACAAAGGGTATATTTCAATTTAGTGTTTTGTTTTTTAGGTTCATTTTGTTTTTATTTTCTCCTTAGGGCTTATATATATATATATATATATATATATATATATATATATATATATATATATATATATATATATATATATATATATATATATATATATGTATATATATATATATATATGTATATATATATATATATATATATATATATATATATATATATATATATATATATATATATATATATATATATATATGTATATATATATATATATATATATATATATATATATATATATATATATATATATATATATATATATATATATATATATATATATATATATATATATATATATATATATATATATATATATATATATATATATATATATATTACTCTTTACGTACTTTGTGGACTGAGGACGGTCGAATGAAGGTCTCGATAAAAATATCTGGATGTTCATCGTTCGTTTTTTTTTTTTTTCACAAGCTGGAAATATCCTGGTATTTTGCTTCTTCACAATTTGCTTCATGTTTATTAAAAGGCACTACATGTATGCAGGCTGTCAAAGGGCGTATCTGCAATGTCTCGGGGACAACTACGAGCATTAAATTGATACTTTCAGGGAGGAGTGTTCAGGGGGTGTGTTGAACTAAATCAGAATATACAATGTCCATCCAGGTCGTCAAACGAACGAATCTTCAATATCTCAGGAAAGACTAAGGGTATTACATTGAAATCATCAGGTCATGGCGAGAGCTCATCCAGGTCTCACCGAGGCGTATCAGCAATATCTTAGGAATGGCTAAGGTTATGAAGTTAAAAACTTCATGGAATGTTCAGTAGTATGTTGAGCTACATCAAAATGCATATTGTCCATTTTGGTTGTCAAAACCATGCATCTTCAATGTCTCAGGAACAGCTAAGGGTATTACGTTGAAACTTTCGGGAAATGCCAATCAAACCTTCTAAAGGCTATTGCGCCAGTCCCGCTTTGCTGAAATCAAATATATTTCGAGCATATTTTGAAAATTATAACATTCAAAAATAAAAAAAATAAAATAAAATGTCGAATTGTTGGGCCTTTTAGTAATTAACATTATTATATATCAAACATTTACTTTATTTTCATTAGTTATTTCTAATCATCTTGAATAATATACTGACTCAACCTATTTTTTTCTCTTTTTTTTGGGTTCATGTTTTGAAAAATCAAGAGACAGTGCTCAAAATAAATATAGTTTCAATCAAATGACGTAATTGCCTTCAAAAAATTTAAGGATTGAAGGGGGGGACACTAGCCAAGCTCTTATTTTTAGTACTTTCCGTTCGTTTTAAATTTGACTTGAGCATTCATTTTGGTTTCGGATCGTTTTATAATTTATTTATTTATTTATTATTTCTACGCTTTGGGTTTCCGTTTATTCTTTGATAGCAATTTTTGGTTGTTTCAAGTTTGAATTATTATAGGACATTATTTCTGCTCATCTTCAAGATGGGTCTTTAATTTTCTTTGAAAAACTTGTTTTTCGAAAAGTTTTTTTTTAGCTAATTTGTAACAAATAAGATCACAGAACAACAACGTTCCGATTTCTGCCATTTCACAGCAAAAAAAAATTCTTTATAGGTCTGTGAGATCGATACGGAATAAATGGAAAAAGGGGAAGTTACCCCCTAACGTCCCTTCATTTGGAAGAGCACGCATAGCACTGATGCTGACAGCCCATCTCTTGTTACGTAATTTCTTAAGCGCAAAACAATAGTGGGAACAGTGGTGGGAATTGCCAGGGGCTTTTACTAAAACCAGATTTTTGCTCCGTTTATAAAAATTACGACCTGAAAATCGATTTTAGGCATTCCAAACCCCTACCCATCCAAAAACTGTGCTAAGGATCTTGCCATTTTCAAGGGGTGATTCTTGCAGCATTGTTGTGTAAACGTTATTCTCATGGTTGTAGCAGCCACAACCCTAATAGAGCAAACAAGGTCAGTTATTAGCCAAAATTTTAAAAATGGGTTTTTAAAAGAAAACAGTTGATCAATGAATTGCAATTGTAAGAGCAGGTATTCAGGGCGATGCAGCCCCTCATATTTTGGATAATCCTGAATATAATACAAAAACAGGTAGAAACTAAACAATAAAAAGGTTCATCTTAAAAAGGTAAAGAGAGACGTTAAAAGTTAAGCTAACTGATAGTAAACCTATACATGAGATGGATACAGGTATTAGTTATACTCTTAATAAAGCATTGACTAAACTTTAGAGTGAAGTGGGGGCCTGGGTAGCAGCGCCCTACACCTATATATAGGGAATCTTCACCAGTTTTTAGATAGAACGCCAAGTAAAAAAAAAGTTGTATTTTTCAACCGAAAGTAAGGAGCAACGTTAAAACTTAACGCAATAAGAAATGATTTCATATACCGAGGGGGCTATCCCTCTTCAACCCTTCGTTCTTTAAGCTAATGTTTTAAAGCTCTTTAAAACAAGAGCTAAGAGCTCATATGGCACTTGTGACGAGGTCGGAAGAGCCGAGAGCTCATATGGTACGAGGTCGGAAGAGCCAAGAGCCAAGAGCTCATTTGGACGAGGTCGGAAGAGCCGAGAGCTCATATGGTACGAGGTCGGAAGAGCCAAGAGCCAAGAGCTCATTTGGCAATTGTGAGAAGGTCAGAACCTAAAGTTAAACTTTATAGCACAAGATCCTTCTAAATATCAAATTTCATTAAGATCTGGTCACCCTTTCGTAAGTTACAAATACCTCAATTTTCAAAATTACCTCCCCCCTCCCAATTCCACCAAAGAGAGCAGATCCGGTCCAGTTATGTCAGTCACGTATCTTAGACAGGTTTCTATTCTTCCCATCCAGTTTCATCCTGATCTCACCGCTTTAAGTATTTTCTAATATTTCCGGTCCCCCCAACTGCCCCCCCCCCAATTACGTTTGATCCGGTTGAGATTTAAAATAAGATATCAGAGTTACGAGGTCCTTCTAAATATGAAGTTTCATGAAGATCCGATCACTCCTTCGTAAGTTAAAAATACGTTATTTTTCTTATTTTTCAGAATTACCCCCCCCCCCCGCAATTGAGCGGATCCGTTCCAATTATGTAAATTACGTATGCAAGACTTTTGCTTATTTTTCCAACCAAGTTTCATCCCAATCCCTCCAATCTAAGCGTTTCCCATCATTTTAGGTCTCCCCACCCCAAACTTCCCCCAATGTCACCAGATCCGGTCAGGATTTAAAATAAGAGCTTTGAGCCACGATATCCTTCTAAAAATCAAATTTCATGGAGATCCAATCACCCGTTCGTAAGTTAAAAATACCTCATTTTTTCTAATTTTTCAGAATTACCCCCCCCCCCCCCAACTACCCAAAAGAGAGCGGATCCGTTCCGTTTATGTCAATCATCTATCTAGGACTTGTGTTTATCTTTCCCACCATGTTTCATCCCGATCCCTCCACTCTAAGTGTTTTCCAAGTTTTAGGTTCCCCCTCCCAACTCCCCGCCCCCATCACCAGATCCGGTCGGGATTTAAAATAAGAGCTCTAAGACACGATATCCTTCCGACAGAATTGGCGACTGCTATATGTCACTTGGTTAATACCAAGTGCCATAACAAACCAAGAGCCTGTGTATGTACCTGCAGTCCTTTTAGTCTGCAAGGCTATCAAAATATTCAACACCAGACTTTAGAATAACATCAAAAATTATTACCTTACCCTTTCGTATTATCGACACCGTTCTTTATAGGTAGGAATTTTTTCATACACTTCAGTTACAATTTTATCCTTATCTTTTGACATAGATTCTTGAATGACTTCCATTTCTGCTCATCAAATTCATGGAAAACGTTTTAAATACGTATTTAAATTGCGCATCGTTGTCTGTGCCCAAAGGACTGGGAACTAATTAAAAGTCAATAGCTAAGTTCATGAATGTGAAATCATCATTGATGACTGTCACAGTGTAAAAATATTTTCCCTTTACTGTGCTGACTGCATAGATGACTGGAACAGTTACATCCGCAGGACTTTGCTTCTTAGGGAATTCCAATTTCGTCAGCAATAGTTACAGCTTAGGGGTATAAGCCTAGAGAAGGAAACATGTTAAGAAAACATTTCATAGTACGCACAATAGCTGTAGCAAACACCTTTTGCATGGATCCCCCCTATACTTTACCGCCAACCCCCCTTCCCCTAAAAAGCAAATATATATAGTCCAAATTATATAAAACCAATGCATTCTGTCACCCATCACTTGTTTTCCGGTTGTTCTTTTAAACAGTTAATTCAATTAATAAGTACAAGGTATGAAACAAGAGAGACGCATTGGGGGAATAGAGGGGAAATATATAATTTCGACTGTATATTTACACATTAAGGGGGGGGGGAGGTAAAATATAGGGGGTTCCATGCAAAATCTGTTTGCTACAATTGTTATGCATATTGTAAATTGTTTTCTTATCATGCTTCCTTCTCAAACATTTTTCCTTCTTAAATCGTAAGTTAAAAATACCTAATTTTTATAATCTTTCAGAATTAACCCTCGCCCCCACTCCCCCAAAGAGACCGGATCCGCCCTTCCAACTCCCCCGAATGTCACAGGATCTGGTCGGAATTTGAAATTAGAACTTTATAGCACAAGATCCTTCTAAATATCAAATTTAATTAAGATCTGGTTACCCTTTCGTAAGTTACAAATACCTCAATTTTAAATCTAAGCGTTTCCCATCATTTTAGGTCTCCCCACCCCAAACTTCCCCCAATGTCACCAGATCCGGTCAGGATTTAAAATAAGAGCTTTGAGCCACGATATCCTTCTAAAAATCAAATTTCATGGAGATCCAATCACCTGTTCGTAAGTTAAAAATACCTCATTTTTTCTAATTTTTCAGGATTCACCCCCCCCCCCCAACTACCCAAAAGAGAGCGGATCCGTTCCGTTTATGTCAATCATCTATCTAGGACTTGTGTTTATTTTTCCCACCATGTTTCATCCCGATCCCTCCACTCTAAGTGTTTTCCAAGTTTTAGGTTTCCCCCTCCCAACTCACCGCCCCCATCACCAGATCCGGTCGGGATTTAAAATAAGAGCTCTAAGACACGATATCCTTCTAAACATCAAATTTCATTGAGATCCGATCACCCGTTCGTAAGTTGAAAATGCCTCATTTTTCTAATTTTTAAGACTTACTCCCCCCCCCCACCCCAACTACCCCTAAGAGAGCAAATAAGTTCCGATCATGTCAATCATGTATCTAGGACTTGCGCTTATTTTTCCCATCAAGTTTCATCCCGATCCCTCTACTCTAAGTGTTTTCCAAGATTTTAGGTTTCCCCCCTCCAACTCCCCCCAATGTCATCAGACCCAGTCGGGATTTAAAATAAGAGCTCTGAGACACAATATCATTCCAAACATCAAATTTCATTAAGATCCAATCACCCGCTCATAAGTTAAAAATACTTCATTTTTTCTATTTTTCCGAATTAACCGGCCCCTACTCCCCCCCCCAGATGGTCAAATCGGTAAAACGACTATTTCTAATTTAATCTGGTCCGGTCCCTGATACGCTTGCCAAATTTCATCGTCCTAGCTTACCTGGAAGTGCCTAAAGTAGCAGAACCGGGACTTTAGGTTTTCTCCCTCCAACTCCCCACAATGTCATCAGATCCGGTCGCGATTTAAAATAAAAGCTCTAAGACACAATATCATTCCAAACATTAAATTTCATTAAGATCCAAATACCCACTGATAAGTTAAAAATACTTCATTTTTTCTATTTTTTGCGAATTAACCGGGCCCCCACTCCCCCCCAGATGGTCAAATCGGGAAAACGACTAGTTCTAATTTAATCTGGTCCGGTCTCTGATACGCTTGCCAAATTTCATCGTCCTAGCTTACCTGGAAGTGCCTAAAGTAGCAAAACCGGGACCGACAGACCGACAGACAGACCGACAGAATTGGCGACTGCTATATGTCACTTGGTTAATACCAAGTGCCATAAAAACACTTCTCACTCAAATTCAACTGCCTTTGTGTTTGAGCTGTCTTTCTAAAAGAACTGTGACAAAAAATATTCTTGAAGAAGTATGGAGGACCATCACTTTCCCAAAGGTTTGGGAGACATCAGTTATTCTCCCTTTTTACAAGAAAGCTAATAAAACTGAGTGCAAAAATTACCAGAAGTCTAATTGACATTGCGGTAAAAAAAAATTGGAATTATTCTCCTTAACCACTTCAAGAGGGCAAGGGAGAACAGAACCCGTAAAACCAAGCCGGCTTCCCTCCTGGTAGAGGTTGCGCTGATTATTTTTGCATTCCGCCTGATTATCCAGCAGTTTGAAAGGTATAATTTGCCGCTGATTCTGATATTTCTGCACTTCGTTTCCGCCTTTGACTCGAACACTCGCCATAAACTTTGGTAAATTCTAGAAAGTGACAGAGTGTCCCTGAAATTTGTAACTGCTTAAACCATACTAAAAGGGGTCAGTGAGCCGAATTAGAGTTTACGGAGAATAGACTGAAGAATTCCCGGTTGAGTTTGGAGTAAAAGAAGGCAGCGTCCTGTCTCCGACTAGGTTCAACTACTGTATTGATTGGGTGCTTGAAAATGCGCTATCTTCTCATCTAGGAGTTCAGATTCAGCAAAACCTTTCACTTGGAGACCTTCAATACACTGATGATGTCGGAATTCTCTCGGACCAAGAGAAAGCTCAAACTATGCCCGATGATGTAGTTAGTTGGGCGGATCGCATTGGTTTGAAAGTCAGTACAGGGACGACAAAATTTATGACAAAAAATCACACACCTTGGCTCCTAGCTCTGTACTGATGGATCTTCAGACGCTGATATTCAACAGCGATTGCAGAAAGCACAGACGGTCTTTTCTTCCCTTAGAAAAGCTTTGTGGAGCCAGCGTGAAATTGATGCATGAACTAAAGTTCGAATCTACCAGGCTTTGGTTGGAACAATCCTTCTTTTTGGATGCGAAACTTGGTCAGTGAAATAACTACAGGGAAATGTACTATAGGTGTCTGCATGTGGAGCACACCTGTGGATGCACACACTGTGGAGCACACCTGCATGTGGAGACAGGTGGAGCACACCTGTCTCCTTAGCATCCTCAGGATAAAACTGAGTAATCGCATATCAAACAGGGATATACGACGAATGTGTGGCATCAAGAGATGCGTTGCCGTCACGATCAAGGAGCGACTAAAATGGTTAGGGCATATTTTACAGAGACCAACAGAGTACTTGCCTCGAAGAATCCTTCTAGCTCAGCCCCTTAGCTCATGGAAGAGACGCCAAGGAGGACAGTGGAAAAATAGGTTGAACTTGGTTAAATCGGATCTTGAACTTATGGGGGGAGGGGTTCAGAAAGTTCGGTCACAGATGGACAGCCCAATGGCTACCACTTATAAAGCAGCTGACAGCAGACGGCACTCCATGGTCCACACACGTCTCGGAGATCTTAGATACCGGGCAAGGTGGAAACGTCTGATTCTTGCCACAGGTACAAGTAATTAGTAAGTTTTTCAAATCATGCGGAGAATACTGACAATCCTACTCCTTTCCTGCGTAAAAAATTCTCACCAGAAAATTCCCGCTGAACGGAAAGTTTTCTCCTAGAATACTCCTTGCAGACAATTCCCTCCCCACCCCCAACATAATAATTCCGTATATTTCCCAATAGCACATACAATATTAAATAATAGGGAAATTGCATTACTTGCAGTACTTTCACATGGGAAATGGGAGGGGGGTGTCATATCATCCCCAGAAGAAGTGTTACTGGACCTTTCAACTATGCTGAATCATATGGCTATCTCAAATTTTGATTGGATGTTTTAAGGGGGAAAAGGTTATGGGAGGGAGCAAGCCCTCCAATCTTTTTGGTCGCTAAAAAAGCCACTAGAACTTTTAATACTCGTTCAAATGAGTGCTCTCCCGATCTTTTAGGAACACTGGTTGGATAAAATCACCGCTGAAAAAAAAATGTTTTTTGAACTTTGAACATTATTGTTGAAACATTATTGCTTACCGTTTGATTTATTAATAAATAAATAAATAATAAAAAAAAATAAAAAAAAATTCACAATTTTGTAGATAGGCGTTTGAAACCTCTACGATTCGGTTCTCTGATATGCTGAGCCTGACGGTACGATTTTCGTTATGATCACTTGACTTTTTGGAGGTATTTCCCCCCTTTTTCTAAAAATCGTGCAAATTTTCTTATACTCGTAGATTTTTACGGGTAACATTAGATATAGTAAATTCTATATATTAGGAATCAGCATAAAAAGCCAATTCATTTGAATTGGAGTTTTTGTCAAAAATTCTTTTTTTTAGAGTTTTGGTTACTATTGGGTCATTTTGCTCCTTACTTACAGTTCGTTACACCGAGCTGTTTGATTTTTAAACGAGCTTGTTATTTTTTGTTTTTGTTTATGATGAAGAAATAAGAAATATTGGTTGATTGCATAGCATTTCTTAGGTTGATTAATTGTATTAGGTTGATTATATATATATATATATATATATATATATATATATATATATATATATATATATATATATATATATATATATATATATATATATATATATATATACTAAAGAAAAACGCTATTATTGATGTTATTATGGATAAACACTTTTCAGGAAGAGAAAAACTGAAAAAGAATTCTTAAGCCTTTTTCCGTTCGTCACACGAAGATAGTCTTGTACAAGGTCAAAAGAAAAGGAAAAGGCAATTTTGTGGGTAAAACATTATTCTTCGAATTTTGTCTGCAAGCGAAGAAAAGAAGAAATAGCGCATTTGGAAGTAACTCGAAACATTATAATATCAAATGAGCTACTGAAAAATATATTCAACCAATCGATCTAGCCTAACAGGGGTAGACTGAGTAGGTAAACAGGAGGTGGGGCACCCTCTTGGAAATTCATACATTTACTACTGTTTTAGATTTTCCATAAATTCTATTCTTTTCCATATTTTGTTGAACTTGATTATGGTTTTCAACATTAGGGAGAAAATTTAGAATGGAGGGAGCGGCAATGTATTTTTCAGAATTTAAGCGAGGGCAAATATGTCATTTCTTCCAATTTATTAAAAAAAAAGGCCACAGAAAGGATTTTCCAATAAAATATCTCCCGAAAATGGTGTCTTTCAAAATAAAGGTGGGAATCTAGGGGACACATGTACCATATCCCCTCTGATTCATGCGATGCCTACGCACAAGAGTGTGTGCAAGATTTTGGTATCACTGTAGAAATGGTGCAAATCTCAGGTTTCACACAAACTTTCGCATATTAATCTTTAATTTAACGCTTAGAAAAACAATAATTAAGCAACTTTAATATGGCCTACCGACGAAGAGCCTGAATATTTCAATCTCTCCGTAGGAAGAAAGAAAAAACTTTTAACAAATTGGAAATGTGTATCTGTCTCAGTGGGGAAGGTAGGAGGGGCGTATATTGAGACTATTTGAATCTGAATAACTCATAATGACAATGCTGAAATTCCTGGATACAAGGGGCGGCGGTAATGCTGTCGGCAATTGTGTAAACGTTTCGTGTCAGCAAGAGAAGTCTCAAATAACGGACTCCCTGGGCAGTGACTACAATTAAATTAAAACTGATCGGCAATTTGGTATGGGGTAGTTTTTCTGAAGGAAGACCCTCCGTGAAATGATACCCTTGAGAAAAAATTGTGTCTATGTAAAGAGGGAAAACGAAACAAAAGAAAAAAAGAATGGAGAAGAAAAAATTTATTTAGTGCTTGGAGATGTTAGTGCCTTTTGTTATGAAGTAAATATCCAAATTTGGTGTTGCTTTTTGCATTTCAAGACCTGTATTTTTGTCACGCAGACCTGGCCTCAAATCAAGTCGAACTCGAACAATATTTGGTACTTACTGTTTATAAAGACCACAACAAATAAGTGAAGTGAGGTTAATCCTAATTAAATATACCAAAATATGGTGAAAATATAATACATTAGTAACGAATTACAACAGAAAATTCTGGAAAGCAGACCGCCCAGAACAAAGTAACCACAATAACATAATTTCTTGATGCGTACTTCAGCCTATTCGGAATGGGTAATTAGCCGGTATGTTCAACCAGCTTCAAACCATAAAAAAAAACGCGTTGGCAACAACTCTGTGATTAATACAAGTTCTCATCTTAAAAAGACATTCCACATGTCAAGAAAGTATTGATGACTGAAGACGAATCCATGAAATACTGGCTCATAAACCTTACATTGCTTGGCAATCCTTAGCCACCGGCTTTATCAATATTTCTTAAGCCTACTCCTAAATTTAGACATATTTTGTCAAATTTTTAATGTATCACCCCTCTACCGAGCCAGAAAGACAAGCAACAAAATATTTGCAGTGAACTTCGTTCTTCTTAAAGATAGGATGTGTTATATAACAACCGAATGGCAGGGATTCTCTTCTAGGGAGGCCGCACGCCTTTCGAAATAGCGAAAAAAGACATACATGAATTAAAAGCAAGATTATAGAAAATCATCAGGCTCAGGAGATAATATGGTCAGTATATTTTAATATTTCTTATAAGGTCCTGCGGCACATTATATAGTCGGGACCAGGCATGTTTAGTGACCCTTTTTCAGGGGAGAGGGGAGCTGCATCCCAGAGGAACCCCAACTGGGAAATAAACAAATTATACGAATTTGATCAGAAAGAAAACCGATTTCAAAGGAGTGCCATAGGTAACATGCGGTGCCAGAGTCTACAACCTGCGGCCTATAATCTATACTACCACTACCAATAAAATAGTCATTATACTGGACTGGAATCTCGAATTCGATAACTCAGAAATATATTAATTCAGCAGATCAGGTCAGACACATACAGGAACATTTACGTTGAAGGAAGAAGGGTATTTTGGGGGAATGGCAAATTTGATACAAAGGTGAAAACACAAAGTGATAGGGAAACTACGGGAGACATTGAAAAAACCTAACATTTCGGGGGGAAGGGGTTTGTCAGAGCCCCAAGCCACCCTTCGTGATTTATATACCTGAACCGGATTTTGCATGGTAATTTCCCTTCTTATCGCCAAATTTTCTTGGTCTATGGTAGGAAAAATTCAGATATGGATTTGGATTGGAACTTGGAGACAAAGTCATAGCAAAAAATTCAGAGGATACCACCTCGTTTAAAAACTAACTTCAACAAATTTTTTACATAAGAAGTAAGAGGAG